>NC_056741.1:575895299-576132799 GCF_019279795.1 Protopterus annectens | reverse complement strand
GCTTTCTGGCGGATTAGTGGCAAATCTTTAAAGATTGCAGTTAGAAAATATTGGCAGACATTTGGGTTTTAGACTTCATACCCTTCAGCACATTCATGCTAATGCATGACCTGTTATTCTATCAACTTAAGGCTGTGAGCCAGACTTTTATTTCCTTTCTCCAGATTTCTTACTCTAAGAGGTTGAGAGGTATTTTGCGGACACTCTTTCTGCCATTAAATTGCTGTACGGCAATTATGGAGTGCAGGAGGTGTGTGTATGAACTAAGACTTACATGGTCACAGATCCATGTCCGTGTAAGAGCTGAGCAGCCTTCATTATTCATGCTAACGAGACCCTTCCATGCAAGATTAGCTTATGCTTGCATGGAAGCTTCGTGAATCTGGGAGTAGGTATCCACATAATGGAAGAATAAATGCATACCCCATCCACTCTGCTGGCAAAGTTTCGATCATTGGAAAGCAATATGAACTATTTAAGGTTGGAATTATCTTCTCAGAACAAGGTGAGGAAATGCTGTGTGCTTATTTTTACTGAAACGTGGTGAAATGCTAACATTAATGACAGTGCAGTCCATGTTGGGGGGCTATCACTTTTTAGAGCAGACAGAATACATTCTCTCAGTGGTAAGTCCAGAGGGGGAGGGATCTGCATATACATCAATAACAACTGATGTACCAGTTGTGAGATAATATCCTTGCACTGCTCAGATAATCTAGAGTTTTTGTCACTGAAATGCAGACCCTTTTATTTACCTAGGGAATTTAACAGCATCTTCATCACAGCTGTCTACAGTCCTGCCAGTTCGCTGACGCAAACAGGCTACTCATACTGTACAAGGCCTGGTGATGTTGTTTACTTTACAGGAAGCTCGGGACACACCTCACCCTACAAGCTCTGTGGTGTGTGCAATTAAGGCCGAACATATTAGTAGCAAAAAGTACCTAGGTATGGGGTTCTAATCTCAGTGTAGCCAAGTAAGTGTGTGTTGTAAAGGGATCTACTTCAGTTTGCAGAAAAAAATATTCCCAGGAGATCATTTGTCCGAGAACTAACCGGCAAAAGGTAACATTGCAAACAAATCATCTTGTGGAAGTTCATTCCATCAGAACTAGTAGTGGATGTGTAAATCCCCTTTTCCCACTGTACAGCTGTACAGCAATACTGGAGTTAGTATATATAGTTGGGGGTGGTTGTTGTGGGCACAGCCACCCACATTGGGGGTATTGTGTGTATCCCCCACTTAGTGTGCTGTTATACAGTCCAGTTTATGTTAATAGGGTAAGTAGTTGTTAATCACACTATGCGTGGTTTTACGCCAACCCACACCCTCCAAAGTGGGGCTGTGCCACACAGCAACTAATATATATATATATATATATATATATATATATAACACACACACACACACACACACACACACACACACACACACACACACACATATATATATATATATATATATATATATATATATATATATATATATGTATACACACACACACACACACACACACACACACACACACACACACACACACACACACACACACATACACACACACACACACACACACACACACACACACACACACACACACACACACACACACACACACACACATTTTCCCTACTATTGAATGACTGTGCTGCATGATATGTTTGAATAAACATCAGGCCTATCTACAGCTCAGATGGCTTAATGGTAACTTGCTGTGGCTATGGTGTGCAGGGTCCCGGGTTAAAGTCTTGCTAGGGCTGATTATTTTCTTGCTGGGAAGAATAAGGGCTGTTGGATACGGAATGATTAAGGCACTTTTAAGTGGGTTTGTGCAGGTTTGCATGGCGGTAAGCAATGCTAACTTTTGGTTAACTATGTCTACACGCAGCCTTAAAAAGTGCTTAATCTGTGTAGGCATCGCTTAGCACCACGCAAACAGGCTTACTCTCGCTTACTACTGCTTGCTCCCACTTACCCCATGATAATTTCTTTAAATGAAAAGAAAAAAGGGGTGATAGGAAAGTGGTGAAAAAGGGGGTACAAAGAGGGCAAAACAATATGAAAGATAGATAGGGATGTGCAGGGTGGATGTAGGGAAGGTCCATAGCTGTCCATTTCTTCTGCAGCAACAGCTGGGCATATATACTGAATTTGGAGGTACATTTGGACACTCAAACCCCTGAGAGAGAGAGAGGGGTGAGGACAACAATAATGTGTTGTGAAGCCAATTAGACAAGATTACATGTGTCCAGTGGACATGTGTGTGAAATGGACAGTTATGTATTGGGTGAAATTTTTTTGGGAACAGATTGCCTTTTTTTTAAGGTGAGAGTAGACTGTTTGGGGAAGGATAGTAAATATATTTGGGGAGGTAAGTTGGGTAGGAAGACAGACAAGACAGCATACAGGGGCAGTATATGACACATGTGGGGGGTGAACACCTTGGATGGGGAGGGGTGTTTGGTAATCGGAAGCCCATGAGCCCCCAAATGGATACAGTGGGACTGAGGTCCCCACCCATGCTGATGACACAACAGTGATGGGCCTCATCAGTAATGACGATGAAACTGCATATAGAAATGAGGCAGAACGACTCATTACCTGGTGTGGAAATAACAACTTAGCACTAAATGTGAACAAGACAAAAGAGATAATTGTGGACTACAGGAAAAATCGCAAGGAAAATTCTTCCCTCACCATCAATGGGGAAACAGTTGAAAAAGTGAGAAGCACAAAGTTTCTGGGAGTGCACATCGATGAGGACTTGTTTTGGAACACAAATACAAATGCCATAGCCAAGAAAGCACACCAGAGGCTGCACTATTTAAGAAGGCTGAGATGAGTGAATCTAAGATTGGCAGTTCTCACTACCTTCTACAGAGGTACGATCGAAAGTATTCTGATGAACAACCTCATAGTATGGTATGGAAACTGCTCTATATCTGTGCACAAATCCCTCCAGAGAGTGGTGAAGACAGCCGAGACGATCATTAAGACCACCTATCCACAATGTGTACTTATCCAGATGTCTCAGCAGGTCCAGAGGAATAATTAAAGGCTGCACTCACCCTGCTTACAGACTGTTCCTGCATCTATCATCCGGAAAGTGCTTCCGAAGCATACGTTGCAGGACTATGAGATTCAGGAACAGCTTCTTCCTATGTCGGGATTAATCAAAGAACGGCGTTTTTACTTTTGCATACCAATTCATTTTAAGGAGTAGCCTCCATGAAGTTTATATGAAAAAATTTTTGAGGAACGGATGTTATTTGGAGTACTGTGACTGGAACTGTTGTGGTGAATATAACCTACTCTAAATATACTGAAGCGAACGCTTATGGTAACGTCCTACCCCTCCATTGTTTTGCTAACGCTAGGAATCTTTTTGTTATATAACTGGTGGCTTATATTTTACCTAGCGAAAGCATTCACTCCGTGTGTGTTCATTGTTTTTGTATTCAATGACCACATTATGCCAAGCTATAAATGAACTACAAAACAGGAATCCAGACTGTGTTCATATAGTGGCAGGTGACTTTAATCAGGCCAACTTGAAAACAGTTCTGCCTCACTATTTCCAATATGTGGACTTTGCAACAAGGGGTGAGAACACACTGGACAAGGTATACAGCAATGTTAAGCTGGCATTTAAGGCAGTGCCTCACCCACACCTGGGAAACTCTGACCACCTCTCCATATTGTTACTACCAGCATATAAACCATTGCTAACTAGAGGGAGACCAACAGTTAAACAAGTAAGAGTATGGCCAGAGGGTGCAGTCTCAGCACTCCATGACTGTTCTGAGAGCACAGACTGGAGCATATTCAAGGAGGTGGCTATTGAGAGCCAGTGTATCAACCTGGAGGAGTACACAGAGACAATGATGACCTACATCTCAAAATCTGTGGATGATGTGACAGTCACCAAAACCATCATCACATGAGCCAACCAGAAACCCTGGTTGACCAGAGAGGTCTACGAACTATTGAAAGCAAGGAATGCAGCCTTCAGGTCTGGAGACAGGGAAGCCCTCAGAACAGCCAGAGCAAATCTGAACAAGGGAGTGAGGGAAACAAAATGCACGTATGGCAGAAAGATCTAGAGCTACTTCTCTGACCAAAAATACCCCAGGCACCTATGGCAGGGTATCCAGTCCATAACTGACTACAGACCCCTGTCTTCACAATGTGAGAACAACAATGAATATCTAAATAAGCTGAATGTCTACTTCAGCAGATTTGAGGAAGGAAACAGAACAACTTCAAAGAAAATGCCCATCGTCCATAATGAGAAGATGCTCACCCTCAACCCAGCTGATGTCCAGAGAGTATTGTGCAGAGTTAACCCGAGAAAAGCAGCTGGGCCTGACAACATCCTAGGGTGTGTGCTCAGGGACTGCGCAGTGCAGCTAAGAAATGTCCTCACGCATATCTTCAACAACTCTCTGAGTCAGCAAATAGTTCCGAAATGCTTCAAGGATACAGCAGTCATTCCACTACCAAAGAAGTCTCCACCATCTTGCCTAAATGACTACCGCCCAGTAGCCCTCACCTCCACAGTAATGTGTTTTGAAAGGCTGGTCAAGGATGCCATAACATCTGAGCTGCCTGCTGATCTTGACCCTATGCAGTTTGCTTAGTGAGCAAACCGCTCTATGGCAGATGCCATCTTTCTAGTATTTCATCTATTGTTGGAACACCTTGAGAATAAAAACACCTTTGCGAGGGTACTATTCATTGACTTCAGCTCTGCTTTTAACACAGTCATCCCACTTCATCTGGTAATGACGCTACTCCAACAGGGCTTCAACACTCCACTTTGTAACTGGATTCTTGATTTCACATGGACAGACCTCAGAAAGTGTGTGTAGGAAATAACTCCTCAGATAGCATCAATCTTAACACTGGAGTTCCACAAGGATGTGTACTAAGTCCCTTGCTGTTCACCCTGTTAACACATAATTGTACAGCCAGGTACAATACAAATCACGTCATCAAGTTTGCTGATGACACAACAGTGATGGGCCTCATCAGTAATGACGATGAAACTGCATATAGAAATGAGGCAGAACGACTCATTACCTGGTGTGGAAATAACAACTTAGCACTAAATGTGAACAAGACAAAAGAGATAATTGTGGACTACAGGAAAAATCGCAAGGAAAATTCTCCCCTCACCATCAATGGGGAAACAGTTGAAAAAGTGAAAAGCACAAAGTTTCTGGGAGTGCACATCGATGAGGACTTGTTTTGGAACACAAATACAAATGCCATAGTCAGGAAAGCACACCAGAGGCTGCACTATTTAAGAAGGCTGAGATGAGTGAATCTCAGATTGGCAGTTCTCACTACCTTCTACAGAGGTACGATAGAAAGCATCCTGATGAACAACCTCATAGTATGGTATGGAAACTGCTCTACATCTGTGCACAAATCCCTCCAGAGAGTGGTGAAGACAGCCGAGACGATCATTAAGACCACCTATCCACAATGTGTACTTATCCAGATGTCTCAGCAGGTCCAGAGGAATAATTAAAGGCTGCACTCACCCTGCTTACAGACTGTTCCTGCATCTATCATCCGGAAAGAGCTTCCAAAGCATACGTTGCAGGACTATGAGATTCAGGAACAGCTTCTTCCCTAATGTCATCAGGCTGCTGAACTCTTATAACCACTAAACTCCATGATGTCCAACTGGGACAGCAGAAACTGTCTCAGTTTGTGCAAGAACCTTGTTACCAGTCACACCTAATACTTAGTGCAATATTCACCATGACTGTAACTTATAGGCCATCTAAGGTAGTAGCAATGCAGTAAAACATCACTTTTTTCAGTGCAATACATGCAAATTCGTAAATTAACCATAGTGCAATCCTTTAAGGTCCATAGTGCAATCCTCTAATGTTCACAGTGCAATACTTAAATGTCTGTTGCTGTGCAAGGATCAATGCAATGTCTTAACCAAGTACCTGTGCAATACTAAAGTGTCATGCAAGTAAGTGTTCAGTTCAAAAAGTGTTAAAATGTGTTTCTAATTATATGCAGTATTAGTCTGTCTCCCTGCATGTACATGATGTAATAGCTGGGTGTTACATGTGTAAATGTCTGTGAAAATAGTCTATATGTTGTCTGCACATTGAGTCTGGAGATACGGAATTTCGTTCAGTTTTTGCACTTGTGTGATTTCTGAATGACAATAAAGTATACTTTGACTTTGATATAAGTAAATGGAAAGGTTTACAATACATGTGAATGTAGAAAATGCAGAACATGAGAACAGAGACATTACAAGACATGCAAATACAGTGATACTGAAAACTGTACATATTACTAGAAAACACTGAGTACAATGCATAAGTGGCAATAATTCAGTGAAATGTGAATGTTTTTTCAAGGTAATAAGAACAAAAAACAAGAATCAATCCAAGCATTAATCACTATAAGAAAGGAGGTAAATTAATGCTAGTTAATACTACAGATCAAAATAACCAAAAATGTACTAGTTATAGAAGTCAAAACAACAAACATGTCATAATTATCAAACTCCATTAGGATGGCTACACAAACAACTTGCCATTATCTTTAAATCAATTGCACTTGTATAGAATTATATGTAGATGGCAAGTCTGGACCTGAATTTATTATACTTTAGCTCATTTTTGTCCACATAGAGAAATTGTTTCCATATGTCAGGCAAAATGTTATAGATGACACTTTCTCCTACAGCCAGACCATGCCAAATGAGAGACTAGAAATCTGGGTCCATCAACCTGACGGAACAAATGAGTCCTGATACATAACTTATTGACTTGGGGGGTATTCATGTTGTAGACGTTTAAATGTCAGGGAAGCTAATAGCAGAGTCATGCTGGCTATAACTGGCCTTACTGGTCCACTTATTTCCCATCATCAGGGTGAGGGTCGACTGAGAGGGGCCATCATTTAGGCAGTCAGCAGAGTGGTTTGGGTTTTTTGATTTTGCTCTGACATTCACATGTACATTTGATGTAACACAAGGAAGTGGGGTGTGCATTGCGCTAACCATGATGGACAAACCCCTCACTTCTGCAAAGGGTGTTCACTACTGTGCATCTCCAAACCAAACCTGAAGCACAAAAGGTAGCTTTCCTAGTCTCCACCAAGGAAACTGCAGTTATCCAATGCACCCCAAGTGCATGAAACCTTTCCAACCACAGGGAGTGACAACTGGGCCATGTCCTGTCACTCATCTCCCTACCTTCCTCCTTGCCAGGCTCCTCTAGTGCTGGGACTGCTAACCAAATCCTGGGCACCTATTTGCCGGGAAGCCAAATATTAAAACCCTTTCTTATATTAATGAGTATTACCCCAGTAAGCAGAGCTGTTCCCAAGTAGAACAGAATGAAATAGGTGAAACAATATATAGTAGTTACAGTGTAATATCCTTTATGAAAGTCTTGATGCTATACATTTTATATATATATATCTACACACACACACACACACACACACACACACACACACACACACACACACACACACACACACACACACACACACACACAGTTACAGTGTCATATTGAAAGTCTTGATGCTATATATATATATATATATATATATATATATATATATATATATATATATCTTGGACTAATTACCGACGACACGTTTCAACAAAACTGAAACGATTCGAGCACACTTTCGCAAAAGTGCAGAAGTCTGCTAAAAAAACGACAAGATTTAAAAAAAAAGATAACAGTGATCATGTTCATGCAGGGGGGCAAGCCCCCCTGCACCTATCATGTTGGGGGTCTGTGCTCCCACACACACCCAATTTTATATTCTCACTCTGAGATCACAGTACAGTGGGGAAAAGGGAATATTCCCTTATCCCCACTATACCGCGATCTCAGCAAAAGCCATTTTCTCATGTTTTTTCTTTTTTTAGATCAGTTTCGTGATCCCAAAAGTGTGCTCACCCGTTTCAATTTTGTTGAAATATGTAGGCAATCATTAGTCGTAGACCCATATATATATATATATATATATATATATATATATATATATATATATATACATATATATATATATATATATATATATATATATATATATATATATATATATATATATATATATATAGCAGTTAAAGTGTTATATCCTTTATGAAAGTTTTGATGATATATATATATATATATATATATATATATATATATATATATAAATATATATATATATATATATATATATATATATATATATATATATATATATATATATATATATATATATATATATATATATATATATATATATATATATATATATATATAATTTATTATTTATTTATTGGTTGATTTATTGACATTTGTTAACTGGGTTGGTCCAACTGGGCTATTAGCCCATTTTCAGTGGAGACCCGAGGAGGAAAGCTCCAGATTACAAAGAAATTTCATATTAAAATTTACACTCAGAAGCTTTTACAGTACGTATAATAATTCACACATTCAGGAATAGTTGAAAGTTAGAGTCTAAAAATGAAACAAAAAAACAGACGCATAGTGTATAAATAAATGTCTTTCGTATAAAGAGCTATACAATAATATGCATGAAAGTATTCAAGTCTTCACATGGAGAGGGTGAGTTAACCAGGTAAACACGTAGTAGGTACAAGTAGGAGGGTATTGTAAATTTTTAAGTGGTGGGAATATAAAATGAGAGAAGTGGAGTTTAGGTCGGGTCATGGCAGGGGCAAGTCTTGGTGTTGAGAAGATGTAGTTTAAGTTCTTTTTTAAAGTGTAGTGGGTGAGTAATGGAGCGAATGTGTATAGGAAGTTTGTTCCAAGGTTGGGCAACCAAGCATTTATACAGAAGTTTACCCACATTTTTCTTTGGCTGGTAAATGTCTAGAAGTTGCTGGTTAGAGGAACGTAGGGTTCAAGATGGGGAGTAGAAGGATATGAGGGAGGATAGAGCAGGGCATGAAGATGGTTTGTATAGAACAGAGTCTACTATTTGAAACTGTGATAACAAGAGTTGTTGGGGGAGTTCAAGCCATTGGAGAGCATTTTATATATATATATATATATATATATATATACATATATATATATATATATATATATATATATATATATATATATATATATTTATATTTATATGGGGGTTACATCCTTTATAAAAGTCTTGATGCTATAAATAGCAGTTAGAGTGTTACATCCTTTATAAAAGTCTTGATGCTATATATATATATATATATATATATATATATATATATATATATATATATATATATATATATATATATATATATATGTCCACTTTTAAATCCTGAAATACCAAACTATCGAATTTTGAGATACCAAACTCAAAACAACGAGATTTTAGTATCTCGAAACTTAAAAGTGGACCAAAAAACTCCGAGATCACACTGCTGTGAAGAGAACAGTAAGTGCAACAGGAGCATTACCATTCTCTTCACTGTAGCGTGATCTCGGAGTTAGTATATTTAATTAGGGTGGGTGTGGGGAGTGCAGGGGTGCTTGCCCCCCTGCAAACACATTATTTTACCTGTGGCTTTTTTTTTGGTCCACTGTTAAATTTCAAGATACCAAAATCTCAATGTTTTGAGTTTGGTATCTCAAAATTTGAGATTTTGGTATTTCAGGATTTAAAAGTGGACCCATATATATATCAACTGGAAGAGCTGTTCCTCAGAACAGCCACCTACTCATATTAACCTATATGGTTTTACCCAAACCATTACATCCCCTACAAGGACCAATAAATGTAATGGCAAGGAAAGCACCTTAGATTGGATTCTCATAAACAATCACCACCAAACTTACAAAGTAGGATTCTTCCCCGAAGATATAAGTGACTATTCACTGACCTTCATAATCAGATTTAAGAGTGACATTCCAAATCCAATGGCCTACAGGACAATAAGGACCAACAAGAATTTTAACCCCAACAGCTTTCAAAAAGAACTTCTGGCATGTGATTGGTCACCCCTGAAAAACCTACCTCTAGAGGAAGCAGTAAAATACTTTAATTCAAAATTCTTAGCTATTTTAGACTACCACACCCCAACAGGTACAATTAGAGCCAGGACTAAACCAGCCCCATGGCTCTCAAAAACTACCAAACATAAAATCCTCCTTAGAAATAAACTGTGGGCAAACTGGTGTTCTACTAAAAACCCTACAGATAAATTAAAGTTTAGACAGCTTAGAAATGAAACAAAAAAGACATATTGTTAGACAAAAGGAATTTTACTTTGAGCTACAACAAACCCACCAAAATAAACCACAAAAATTCTGGTCAGGCATTAATAAACTCTTACACCCAGGTCATTCAGTCACACATCTCTCTTTAGGCTCTGATCATGACAATCCCAATCAAATAGCCAACACCTTTAACACTTTTTTCACAGAGACCATTCAATCTCTGGCCAATCAGCTATCCCCTGATACATCATCATCAACCACCTCCATCACTAATGCACCCCCGTCATTTCACTTTCAACCTGTCCCTACATCCCTTGTCTACACCCTTTTACATAAGCTTAAACCTACCACCCTCCACAGACCTATTACTAGCAGAATATCTACAGAAAGCTGCAAAAGCCATAGCCTACCCAATTTCCATCCTGATTAATAGAACTATAACTGAAGGAACTATCCCATCAATGTGGAAAATTTCACACATTATCCCCTTGCATAAGGGTGGTAACTCCAACGAATTATCAAATTACAGACCTATAGCCATATTATCCCCACTGGCAAAGATTATGGAGAAATGCATTCATAAGCAGCTGTTAAACCACCTAATAGAAAACAATTTACTAGCCAACTGCCAACATGGTTTTAGACCATTTCATAGCACCACCTCTGCTCTCTTATCTTTCACAGACTGTAGTAATAAGAATCACAACGACACTTTATCCTCAGCCCTCTTCATTGATCTTTCGAAAGCCTTCGATATGGTTAACCACCACTTACTCATTAATATTCTCACGATATGGTTACCCACCACTTACTCATTAATATTCTCACGATATGGTTAACCACCACTTACTCATTAATATTCTCACGATGTGGTTAACCTCCACTTACTCATTAATATTCTCACGATATGGTTAACCAAAACTTACTCATTAATATTGTCACTATATGGTTAACCACCACTTACTCATTAATATTGTCACTATATGGTTAACCACCACTTACTCATTAATATTGTCACGATATGGTTAACCACCACTTACTCATTAATATTGTCACGATATGGTTACCCACCACTTACTCATTAATATTCTCACGATATAGTTACCCACCACTTACTCATTAATATTGTCACTATATGGTTAACCACCACTTACTCATTAATATTCTCATGATATGGTTAACCACCACTTACTCATTAATATTGTCACGATATGGTTAACCACCACTTAATCATTAATATTCTCACGATATGGTTAACCACCACTTACTCATTAATATTCTCACGATATGGTTAACCACCACTTACTAATTAATATTCTCAAAAAACTGTCTCTAGACACACTGGCTATTCAATGTTCCAGTCATACCTAGACAACAGGCAGCAGGCTGTCCTATGGGAGAACAACTTATCCTCCCACCTCCCAACTGCCCTTGGTGTCCCTCAAGGCTCTATATTAGGCCCCCTCCTTTTCTCTATTTTTATAAATAACCTATATTCTGTTATACCTCAAGCTACTTGTATCCAATACATGGATGATTCCACGTTAATATACTCTGCCACTTCACCATCTGTCCTACAGTCCATAACCCAAAATGTGTTTAACACCGCGAGAAATGGCTTCTACACTGATGCCTCATTCTGAATCCCAAAAAAACAAATCTGTTACTATTTACTCCCACCCGGAGGGCCTACCCACTTAATTTTACTGTCACATCTAGCAATGGCACTATTATATCTCCTGATTGTACTACTAAACATCTTGGGGATCTAATTGACAACAACCTTACCTTTGATTCCCATATTAATAATACTATAAGAACAGTCAACCAAAAATTAGGATCCCTATACAGGATTAAATCCTTTTTGACTCCACTAGCCAGGACCACCATTGCCCGTACCCACTGAATCTCTATCCTTCTCTATGCCTCGCCTATATATACAAAATATGTAAAAACAACATCAACAAGCTAGCTATCTCCTACAATAATGTTGCCATATTTGCAACTGGGTCTGCCTTCAGAACCCATCATTGTGATAATCTGAAATAGCTAGGATGGCTAGAACTGCCAAATACAATACTATTCAACCAGTTAACAGTTTCCCACAAGATCCTGTACCAACCTACTAACACACCTATACTTACTAACTTAATCACCCCCTATAACAACCTCAAGACTCTACGCTCATCAAATAAACTACTTGTACAAATAGGTAAAGCTAACAACTTGGCTGGTGACTCCTTGTTCGCCTATACTGTGGGGAAAACCTGGAACTAACCAAACCAAATCCTATGCAAGGGGGAATGCACGGTCCAAACCAAATATCAGATTCACCAAATAGACCAGCAAGGCAGAACGGAGTTCAAATTCCATTTATTTGTACCATAACAGACTAGTTTCGGCAAAAACTGCGTAATTCATTGACACATATTCACTGAAAGCTCACTTCACTGAAAACCCAATTCACTGAAAGCTCACTTCATTGAAAACCCATTTCACTGAAACTCATTTCGTTAAAAGGTATATATGGCCTATTCACCACTGTTGTGCGATTCTGGAGTTAGTATATAAAGTAAGGGGGTGTGGGGGTGAAGCCCCCCACATAAATTGGTTATATGTTGTCTTCTGGAAGAATTATTTCATTACACTTGTAAGTATCCATCTATTTGCTTTAAAATATTTACAATATGTGGGGGGCTATGGCCCCCAAACCCCCCCTTACTTTAAATACTAACTCCAGGATCGAACAACGGTGGGGAAAAGGCCATATATACCTTTCAATGAAATGAGTTTCAGTGAAATGGGTTTTCAGTGAAGTGAGCTTTCAGTGAATTGGGTTTTCAATGAAGTGAGTGTTCAGTGAATATGTGTCAATGAATTAAGCTTCAATGAAATGAGTTTTCAATGAAATGATATAGACCCGGTGAAGGTTAGTTATTGGACCTATAATTTTGTGGGACAACTAGGGAAGTGCCTTGGAGTGGGGCTGAATAGTGACAGAATAGTGACAGATTTTCACGAAGGAATGTGAGAGAGTACCGAATAGTGACAGATTTGAAGGAATGTGAAAGAGTACCAGAGGTCAATGAAAGGTTGAGCATGTAATCTAAAGTTTGGCTGTTATTGCCACCATTATTTTCAGGAAAGCAGAATGTACGGGTGATAATTTAGGCACAAGAATGTCTGCAACTTAATACGGTTTTAAAACTATTTTATGGGGTATTCTAGGAAATACAATACAATATATTTTTATATATATATATATATATATATAGAGAGAGAGAGAGAGAGAGATGCTGAATGTCTCTGCTGAAATAACATCAGATAAATGAGGCTAGTCTAGGATGGACTGACTCTCAATAGATACAATTTCATCTTTAATTTTCTTAGCCATAATAGCATCAAGCTTTATGGTTTGGCTCATGCTGAATTCTGAAATTCCAGCTGAGATGTATTTGAATAATTGCTAAAAGAGTCTAAGGAGACTATCAAGCTATTTTTGCTTTATTCTGATATAAATAAATATTGCAGAGGTCATTGCAGTCCTACTCTGCCTGGTAGTACTCATAACAGCTAGCATCCAGGAGATTTATTTTTTACTTCTACCAAACAAGATTTTTCTCTCTCTGTCTAAGATGTGCCTTCAGTGCAATTGTTGAGTACCTGACACTTGTGTCCTTTCAACCATCTGAGGGGGTGGTTGAGAAAGAGATTGTTTTCTGCTTAAGTAAGATCATCAGGGAAGAAATTAAATGATATGAGTGGGTGAAACTGCAGCAAGAGAAGCCTCCACTTTTTATGTGAATTTTTACCATGCTTTCCAGAGTAAACCTGCTAGCAGCCAGGATTGAAGCAGTCTTTACTGTTTTGAATAGCCAATAAGAGATCTCTGTGGAGTGGTCATTTAAGAGTTGGGTAGGATAGTAGATTGGATAGTAGATCACCTCACCTCTGGGAGATGCTAGTGATTACCACATTTAATATTAAATTATGGACACCCAGGCCTCTATCAAGCTGTGACTTAACTTGTCCAAGCCAGTTCATGGGTTCATAGATAAGTATTAGGCTAGCTGTCCTTACGGGTCATTTTAAGCCTAGTCAATTTCCTGTTTTGTGCTCAAAATACCCCATACCATTTGGTTATAGATTGGCCTTATCCATCCCATGGCCAGTAATTGCATATTACCCCTAATAATAATAATAATTAGGATCATGCCATAGATAATTTGAGGGGGGACCCATGCATGGGATAAAGCATTTAGGAGCTGCTCTCCATTAGTTGTAAAGGGGCATTCCTGGGGTAAATTTTCTGTTTGCCATCCATAGATCTAAGTTGTGCTTAAAAATGGATGAGATTAACTTTGTTTTACGTGGATGGGGTGTCTGTTCCACAAGAGCAGTATCCTCTGTGAAATATACCTGTCCCTCTAAACCATTCTGTTGATGTTGCAAAAGAGGTTTACATCCCTAGACTGAGTATTCCTGATGCAATTTGACTTGCTGATGTACATTAAATCAACCAGTAGTGGGTCAAGGGGATGCTTTGTATGGCAGATACAGGTCACCTCTTAGCAGTCTGTAGGATAGCAAGTATAGTGACAGGGCTTTGAGTCATCCATGTAGGGCTTATTGTTTAGGTCTTGTATTCTTTTAGTAAGGTATCTCTGTGGGTGTTCCAGTTGTTGAATGTATCTGGACAGATACATGCCTAATGAAGGCAGACTAAATGGGGACAACATCCCTAGATCTAGTCATAATTCCTTTGTTTATAAGCAGTGTACTATAGAAGGACTTCCTTACAAGAATAGACATATGTTGGTCAAAAGTTAAGTCACTGTCCACATATGTTCTCAAATCCTGAATAACTGGGTCAACTTTTAGGGGAGTATTGTCAATGTGGTAGCTCCCCAGGGTAGATGACTTCCCAAAGGATGCAATAATGCATTTTTTGGCCTTTAGTTTCCGACCGTGATTTTGACATCAGTTAGTTATTGAAACAGACCTTCTTACAGGATGGCTAAGTCATTTGGGGATACAATTACTGTTCCTAGCATACAGCTATCTGCAAACTTAGTCTGCCAGAGCCCTTTGGTATTGGCTTTTACTTCAGAAAAGTAGATGCCAAACAGGAGAGGTCCCAGTACAGAACCTTGGGGTATGCGTGGTGATTGATCTCTTTGTGGAGGTAACTTTCCCTATTTTGATTATCTGCATCCCATTGTGAGACATTTAGCAATCCATCAAATGACATAGGGGTTTATTAGCAATTTATTTAGCTGTTATACTATGCCTGAGTGGGGAATTGTGTCAAAAGCATTGGCCAGGTCAGGTACATAGTGTGTACTGTTTTGCCTTCATCCATTGTTTTGGTGAGCTTTTCAGAAAACTCGGAAACCAAAAACATAGAAAAATCAAGAACAAGTGGTAAACTCAGACAAGTCCAACTAAAAAGAAGTCTATGAATGTTGTTAAAAATTTATTGTAAGCGCTTTCATGCACCAAACGTATATGCACTTCTTCAGACAAAAATTTAAACAGCTCTACAACCATATATACCATCATAGATTAATTGAATATAATTAAAGGATAATTGAATACAATTTAGATACAATTTAAAAATTAAAGCTGTCCTACAATAGGAAAGCTTCAATAAAACCTCCCAAACAGCACTCCGTTCTTCACCATAAAAAAACACACATTATCTATTATTAAAACTTAAGTTAGGTTTACGTTCCAGCACTTTTAACCTAAGTAAACATTTTATTGAACACACGTCATTAATCCCAGGGTAAACATAAGCATTGGTCCTTAATTGCCATAATAACTCTTGTTCTTCAAGTTTCAAATGCCAGGGCCTGCCCCTTGGATTTCTACAGATTTGTTGTACCACTGTAAATACAAAATTGTGCATACTAAACTCTTTAATATGCCTCGCTAAGGCATTGGTAACTATACCTTTAGATATAGCATACATATGTTCATAAATTCGCTGTTTTAATTGACGCTCCGTTTTGCCCAAATAAAAAACTGGGCATGATTTACAAGAAGCCAGGTATATAACACCCTGGCTTTCACAACTGAATTTATCATGAATTGAGTATCTAAGACCTCTAATATAAAAAGTAGACCCTTTTTGAATAAACTTACAATAGCTACAACGCCCACATTTATGTGAATTATGGTACCAGTTTTTTGACACAATTTAATGATTTAGCTCCACAATTTAGAGAAATTCTGAACAACAACTGGGACCTTATTTTACAAGACCAAAGTCTTAATACAGTCCTTGGCCTGAAACCATCTTTGGTATTTAGGAAAGCACCTTCTTTAAAAACGTTGTTTGAATTACCACACAAACAATATAAAACTAGAAAGGGCATGTATAAATGTGGGCGTTGCCAATGCCTTAGCGAGGCATATTAAAGAGTTTAGTACACACAGTTTTGTATTTACAGTGGTACAACAAATCTGTAGAAATCCCCTGGCATTTGAAACTTGAAGAACAAGAGTTATTATGGCAATCAAGGACCAATGCTTATGTTTACCCTGGGATTAATGACGTGTGTTCAATAAAATGTTTACTTAGGTTAAAAGCGCTGGAACATTAACCTAACTTAAGTTTTAGTAATAGATAATGTGCGTTTTTTTATGGTGAAGAACTTTTCTGGGAATTGGGAGTGCTGTTTGGGAGGATTTTATTGAAGCTTTCCTATTGTAGGACAGCTTTAATTTTTAAATTGTATCTAAATTGTATTCAATTATCCTTTAATTATATTCAATTAATCTATGATGGTATATATGGTTGTAGTGTTGTTTAAATTTTGTCTGAGGAAGTGCATATACCGAGCGCTTACAATAAATTTTTAACAACATTCATAGACTTCTTTTTAGTTGGACTTGTCTGAGTTTACCACTTGTTCTTGATTTTTATATGTTTTCAGAAAACTCAACAGACTAAGGATGACCTGCCCTTGCTGAATCCAAACTGAGATGGGTCCAGTGTTTAGACCTATGTCATTACTGATTAATTCCATACTAAGTCTTTCCATGACTTTGCATATGAAGCTGGTCAGACTGATGGGTCTGTAATTGCCTGGGTCTGTGGAAGGTCCTTCCTTATGCAGGGAAATGAGTATAACTGTTTTCCATTCCCTTGGTACAAAACCTGTATGGAGGCTGAGATTGAACAGTGTTAGTGATGTGATTAAATCATGCTTCATGCTATTTTTAGATGCATCTAGGGATATTGTCAGGACCCATTGATGCAGTATTTTTAGCTTTTGATAGTACTTTTAGGACTTGGTCTTGTTTGATAGCTGAAGGTAATACAGTTTGAGGTATATCTTGAAGGACAGATGGAGGGGGAAGAGGAGTAAAGTTAGAGCTAAATTTGTCACAAGAAGGTTCACTATAGGTTCAGCCTCAATATAAGTAACATCATTCACAACCAGCTCAGCACTTTTCTGCATTCTGCTTTTGAGATTATGAACATAACTAAAATGGATTGTGATTGTCTTTGGTGTGGGTAGCTATTTTAGCTTCAGATCTGGCTTTGGTGAATTTTATTAAGCTCCTGAGTTGCTTTATTCAGTGACAAGGCTCTAGCATTTTGGGAATTACTCTTCTTACTTTTGGACAGAATTATTTTCCTTTTATTATAAAGCTTGCTGAAATTATGGTTCCACCATGTAGGTTTGTTTCTGGGGTTTCCCCTGCAATTATTCCTGTGGAGTACAGCTGCATCTGTGCAGCTGTGTACATGCTGGTATAGGGTGTACATTTCTGCAAATTCAGTGGATGTAACTGGTTTTGGTGAGTATTTGAAGCTTGCCGATGTATCACTTAAGAGTAAGCAGTTTGTCTTAAAGATATTTCTGAAGATACCCTGGGTGGAAGTGATCTGTGGTGTAAGTTTTTTTTGAAGGAGACTGCTTTATGGTCAGATCTAACAAGTGATGAAGATATGCAAGGGATGTTGCAAGATTCTGCCATGTTAGTAAGGACAAGATTCAAGATGTTATACCCCGTAGTTGGGTACTCTGACTAATTGTTACAGGGCATTTGTATTGTCAAAGTCCAGGAATCTCAGTGCTTGGGTGCTAGTGGTGTTGTAGGTTTCCCAGTCTATAGTTGGATAGTTTAGTTCACCTAAGAAAATGGTACTGAGTTTAATAATGAGTGATTCCAGTTTCTGTAGGGTAGGCTGTGGCTAGCTAATGTTAGCTAATGTATGGTATGGGACCTTTCTGATGGTTATTTGGACCTGAAGAAGCTCTAATGCATCATGCTACTTTACCAGCCTTGATTTGAGCCTCTTCTGAATGTAGACTAATACACCTCCACCTTTTCCCCCTCCTGCATAGTAGCTGGACTAAATATCTGGAAGGCATTATAGCACTGCTGGAATGCTGTCAGCTATTTTAAACCTTGTCTCAGTCACTCCACAGACATCAGCGTTTTCTACGGTGAGAAGGTCTTGTAGGGAGTGGAGTTTCTTGTTCAAGTTGCAATCTCCAAGTAAAATGAAATGGTCTGTGGAAAGATATAACTTATGCAGCTTAAGGGTTTGCGGCAGGAGCTCATTCTCAAAAATGCTGACATTTTCTAACTTCTGCCTGCCTGGCTGTCTGCTGGACATGCTGAATCCTGTAGAAACATAGGGAATAAAGGGAATGAAACAAGGCATGTTTAATGGGATTGTGAAATTGTATATGTACAGATAGTGTAAATGTACTTGACTCATACAGACATATAGTATGCTCAGCAGAGTCCAAAGTAGCTCTAGCAACTGCATACAGACCTTTGAAATGGTTGGATGAGATTGAGATATGTTGCCTGACAGCTTTTGCATATGTCTGGCATGACTGAATATGAGTGTCAGAGCTAGTAAAATGGAAGGGGATTGTAGGTCAGGATGTTGGTTGACTAGAACAATAGCAGAAGTAATTCTGCCATTAAAGAATCCAAGGTCTAATATTCATGTGACATAATTGCTTAAGATACTATATCCAACATGTAACAAAAATAAAGCTGCTGTATTTTGCTTAGCCAAAGGGGCTATTTCTATATAACCTGCCATAACTTTCACATGTGCTTTCACTATAGGTAGTGTCCTAAGTACTAGACCTAACAGTCTTCCTCAGTTACATGTAATCATAGGGCTGACTGAGGCTGTAGGCATGTATGTCTCATGTACTGCATCTGTGGGAACAGCTTGGACATGCATGTCTGTGATGAAAGTAATAACCTTTTCTGTATATATAATGTTGTGGTCACATATCATGCAATTCAGCAGTGTAGGATATGTTCAGAAATAGTCCTTGCCAAGAAAAATAGACAATTGTTAGACCATATCAATGCATCTGTTAAATCTGACTACACTTCTATCAGCTCTCTGATGTGTAAGCATAATTGCTAAGATGAAGGCTAGAAACTTTACCATCCAAATTCAGATATGTAAGTAGCACAGAAAATGCTCAGGTTACATTTAACAAGGAAAGTGAAATAAAAATATATGATATACAGAAAACCAACTTGTTTTCTTTCACAATTATTTAAATTTTTATAATTGGCATTTGAAATATATGAGAAGAAATGTTACAGGAAGTCAAACTATTAGGCTTTCTAGGCTGACCACAAATGAATGCTTCTAGGCAGGGATGGAGGCACTAAGGAACATGTTTTTGAACAATGGTACGGTGTAGACTAATGACTAAATTTAGAACTGTGGACATTGGAGAAGAAAGACAGAAAATATGCTCCTATTTTAAGGTAGGAGAGGCAGATATCCTGTAACAAAACTGTACCTAGGTACATTTTTTGTAATGCAGCAATAATTTTAAATTGTGCCTTGGATGGTTTTGAAATCAAAGCTATTATAATAAAAAACTGGAAATTTTTAATTGGAAATGGCAATGAGTTTTAAAAAGGAGATATGGTCTCTCTTTTGTTAATATGCTGGGGCATGATATAATGCCTGTGTTAGAATGGAACACTGTAATCATAGACGTCTCTAGTGCTATGAGTGCTATTACAACTAAAAAGACTTTTAAATGTGACATTTATGCTCAGTGTAGATATATAGATGTATGTTTGGTTTTATTTTCAGTCATTTGGAAGACACCATTGCAGTAGGCATTCATTATAACTTTAACAGCAGTAGTGTGGTTCATAATATGAAATGCTCTGGCTATCAATGGTTTTACACCAATAAAACAACCAGATATTTAAAGCAGAAAAAATATCATTTGTATGTACCTTGTACAAAAATCTTAGCAATGTACTATGTAAACATGCTGCCATTTTTGTACCTATAAAAATATTTTTGCAGTGACTGACAATGTCTGTCTTCATCTAAAAAGTGATGAATGTAATGCTTTGTTGGAATTTAATGAAATCCAATGGCAGTTATTGTTGAGCATAGGTCACCATCCTGGTTTAAATGACCACATCTGAATAAACAGTTCTTTAAAATGAAATTACTACACCTGTAAGATTGTTTAAAATACAAATATTATAACTATGCATCTTAAATTATGCATTTTATTCATTACTGTATTTATAAGTTGTATTTGTTTAGGGTACTGACTTTTTAAACATGGTTTGGGGATTTCAGATTGTTTTAAGATTATTTTACTGATAACCTGATGATATTGATTGTTTTTGTCATGAGACTAGTTTTAAGACACTATCTAATTTCATATTAAATGCATATTTCAATTCCAGTGAAATCCCAGGTAATGTGAGTATATATGTTTACACACACACACACACACACACACACACACACACACACACACACATACACACACATGCGCAGATATATGTACTACTAGGAGCCATTTGTCTAGAGCATTTGGGAACTTCCCATACTCTCCATTGTTGTGAATGGGACCCATTTTGCATGAGCAATTCCTGTTTTCCAGACACAGAGGTGGCCTGGAGAAACAGGAAGGCAGATGGAGACAGAAGAAGATAATGGAGAAGAAAGACAATAATGAGACCGGAGAATGCATGCAGGATTCTTAGGAGATGTTTCAAATAAATCTCATGGAGATGAATTGGCAAATGATGGATCTGTAATTACACAGTATACAGTTGGGAAGGTTGAGGGTGACTTAAAAAAATGGTGATGCAGAGTGATCCAGAACATGAAGGAAATGTTTCCTGGGGGGACATTATGGAGAAAACACAAAAGGAGGATGTAGAGACAATCTTGAAGAATAGTGGTGAGATGGAAAAGAAAACATATGCAGTGAAAGTAAAAGAAGGCAAAAGTGGAGTAGCAGAAAAGAAAAAGTCAGAAGAAAATGAAAAACAGACGTACATGGTAAGAATTAAAAGTAAAGAAGACAAAGAAATGGCCAAGTATGAAGTGTGGGACAATTTAATAGCGCCTTTGGCTGTAAAAGCACATAATTTAAGAGCATGCATTCTTATTAACAAAAAAATTTATGTATTATATTTGGGATTGTTTTTTCAATGGAATTTTTCTTGGAGAATATGAAAAAAGAAAGACTGTAACACATGTAATCTTTATGCAATAATAGCATTTAATGGGGAAAGATAATGTATAATTTCAAACAGAGGTGGAAAGAAAGACTTTGAAACAACATTTGAAAACTTTAGGTAAAGAAATGCTGGACATTGCAAAAGTTTATGATAAAGGGGGTTTATGGAATTGCTGATGGACATGTAATATCATGTTTAAAACAAACGAGAAAAAATTATACATATACCAAGCATGATAAAATGTGGAGGCGAATAGGGGTGTTGTAAAATACTGGGGACAACCCAAAACATTTTTTTATGGCAAAGAAGGACATTTGATAGTTAATTTTGATAAAATAAAGTGTTATATTTGTGGAGAAATGGGACATATTGCAAAAAATGTTAACTGACATGTTACAGATGTAACAAAACTGGACATTTATTGATCGATTGTAAAAAAGAAAAGAGTAAGGAAAAGAAAAGAAAGAGAAGAAAATTAACAAAGAGAAGACATTTTAGAAATAGTGGGAAAAGAAAAGAAAGAGAAGAAAATTAACAAAGAGAAGACATTTTAGAAATAATGGAAAGAGAAGAAAAATTAGATGAAAAAATAATAAAAAAGACAGAAAAGGCTCTAAAATAGGTCTTAAAGAAGGCATAACTTGGGAGATAGTAAAAGAAAAAAAATCTATTGGTAAAAGGGTAAAAGACAGAAAAAGAAAATTTAAAGGGACAAGTACAAAAGAAAAGAAAATAAATGGATGAAAAGAATATATATACCTAATGGTTGGAAATTGGTATAATGGATAAGGTGTTTGACTCCCAGATACAAAGTGCAGTGTTTGATTTTCATCTTTGGGAGTAAAGTTGGCTAGGTTTAGAATGCCCTATTAAGGCAGCTAGCCTGGTAGTTAGCCATGAACTTATAAGATCATTAATCTAAAGAAAAGAGAAAATTAAAATTTTTAGAGTGCTTTCTATAAATGTGAATAGTATTAAGAATATAAAAATAAGAATAGGGATTTTGGAGTGGTGTAATACATGTGATATAGATGTAATTATATTAGACAGCACAAGATTTTTAACAAATGAAGAAAGATTACAAACAGAGAAACTATGAGGAAAAAGATAATCTGGAATTTGGAAAATGAGAGATGTTCAGCTGTATTTTATAGAAATACAGTAAAGATATTAGATTTAACTTTAGCAAAAATTGACAGATTAACCATTGTAGATTTAAAATGGAAAGAGAAAGAATTATAACAGTATATGCTTATACTAATTGTAAAGAAGGGGAAAGTTTATTTCATCAGATTTTAGACTATGTAATGATAAGTATATTATAATAACAGAAGACTTTAATTATGATTTAACTCATTACATCCAAGTGACACCTCCAGGTGCATCTGCAGTTGACTCCTACTGATGCTGCTAGACATCAAAAATTGCTTTTTCATATTTGTATCAATAATTCCAAAACTATGCTATGTACAAGGTTTTAAAATATTACATCTTAAAGCTTACACAATGGCAAACTCAACTACATTGATATTTGACCTATGTCTGGTACAGGTAAATAGATAATAACTTTTGTTTTTATTATATTAATTTATATAGATATAATTTTCAAAATTTTCTAAATATCTCAACAACCAAGTAACACAGACAGTACTTCGTAGCCTCATATGAAAGCTCTCAGCCACATAGATAAAATGCTGCTGACAGTATGTGTGTAACTTGAATGGTTGCTGAGATATTGTAAGTTGTTTACAAAATATTACAAATGTAATAGTTACTGTGTTTACTGTGACTTATAAAATTCAGTTTAAGACCTAGAAAGACCTAGAACCTAAAAAAATACTACCACTATAAAATTAATTTGTGCTGAAGAGTTTGCCATTTATACTTCTTTCATAATCCTTATGGTTCCAGAAATATGAACATTTGTTTGAAATGTAAGGACATAATTTGATTCTATCAAAAGGCTTAGGCTCCACTCATTGGAAATTCCAGTGCAAACTTCCTGAGCTCCACTGAAGTGAATGAGTTAAGAGAAAAGAATAAAAAGAAAGGAAATTATATAAGAAAAATGTTAAAAGTTAGAAGATATGGTAACCTAAACCTGTTGTACAAAAATTCATGGACTTTCAAAGGGGGTATGTAAAGAACTGAAATAGATTATTTTATAGAAGGTTTAGTTATTGGAAAAGGGGAGGTAGACAAAACAGGAGTTTCTGATCATCTTGCAATATGGCTAGAGGTAAAGGAAATAAGGAATATGTAAAAACAGGTAAAGGAATAAAAAGGATACATGACAAAGCATGAGATGAAGAAGGAAATACATTAGTAATATAGTTATGGAAATATATTACTCTAAAAACATTTTATAAAAATTGGGTTGAATGGTAGATGATATTTAATGAAAAATATAAAAAAAGTTTTTCAGTGTCAATATGATGTAAAAAAGTAGAGAAAGAAAAATATAAAAGAGCATATAATGATGTATTTGAAGAATAAGAACATAATGATAGAAAGTACTTTGACAAAGAAAACAAATTATATGAAAGAAATCAAGAAAGAATACAAGTATTGTTATATAAGGAAAGATATTCTTTACAAGGAAAAAGAAAACGGTATCAAGTTACTTAAGCAGATTAGTAAAGGAAGATAGTGTAATTAGAGAAATAAAAAATGTAAAAGGAGAAATAGAAAGAACTCAGGACAAGATTATGAATAGTGTAGAACAATTTGTATAAGAAATGTTTAAAGAAAAAAGAAGGAAGTGAAAAAACATTGAAAGTAAAAATAAAACAGAAAAAGAGAATAATGAGATAGAAAAGGACATTTCTTTATATGGGCTATATAAAGTATTAAATTGATTAAATATAGATTTGTCTGCAGGACCAGGTGGATTAGGGTATGACATGTATAACAATTTAAGAGATTGGCAAATAAATAAAATAAATATTCTGAATGAACTGTTAAATTGTTAAATGAAGGTTGTATGTATAATGAATTATTTAATGGAATACTTAAATTCATATGATAGAAAAAAAGATAGAAGACAGTTCAAACTGGAGACCGATAGTATTGAATGATAATGATTATAAGATCTGAATGAAGATAATGCAAATGAGATTTGAAACTAAAAATGGAAAATATTATAGAAGATAGTGTATTATAGTATAAAGAGGAACAGTTAAGAATTATTAATGATAGAGAAACTGTGGATGATATTATGCATAGAAAAAAAGAAATGAAAATCATGATAGGAGACCTTAGTGAGGTATTTGATACAACTGGACACAAAATCTTATGGGTAATAATGAAACGTAATATAAATGAGAAAGTTATGTATGTCAGTGAATAGTAATAATAAAGTGAACATACTTGTAAATGGCTTGTTAAGTCAGAGGAGCATATGAAAACTGGTGCAAGACAGTGATGCTGAATGAGTTATATGCTCTCTGTTTTAGTTATGTATGTGATAGCATGTGAAATAAATTACAAAATTAAGGAGACAGAGTATATCACATTTGAAGGGGTTAGTTTTCCAGTCCTGTTAATAAATGCAGATGACATTATAATAATTGCAAAAAACAAATTTTGAATAAAAGAAGTAATAATTTGCACAAATGAGTGTATAGAGACAATAGGGGTGTCTTTAAATAAAGAGAAAAGTAAAGGTTTGAGTGATGTAGTAAAGATATGCATGCAGATTCAATAAACCCTACACTGTCCATTAAGAGCATGTATGCATCATGGTAGGGTGCTGTTTTGTATTCAGTAAGTGGCTCTACACAGTATGTAGAGCCATGCAACCATAGTAAACACGGTGGCATGCTAATTACAGCATAAGCAGCTGAACTGTATTCTAATCAACCAATCCAAGATGGAGGAGCTATTCAACAAGGTATAAAGCAACCATGTAGAATCAGTGCTGGTCTTTACTTTGAATTCCAAAACCTATTGGAATACAGCCATGTCAAGGAGTCTACACAGAAAGAATGTTAGGGACTGCTGTTGCTTTAATTCATTTGTATGTGCAACAGGCTAAAGTCTATGCTGCTGGTGCTAATAAACCATGGGCAAGAAGTAGAAGGGGTTTCAGACCCCGGTTAACTTATCACAATTTGCATGAGGTGGAAATTGTAGAGTGCTACAGGGTTGATAGAGACACACTACAGGAACTCTGCAGCTTCTGTCACTCTCAACTCAGACCCAGGACAAACCAAGAGGAACCAATACCAGTGGAGAAAAAAGGTATGTGCAGCACTTAAAATTTTAGCCACAGGAACATTGCTGGGGGTGTCACAGGTAACAGCATCCAGGATCTTCCATCAATTCCTGAATCCAACATGTCAGTGACCACATATATTTTTCCCTTACTCCTGAGGACAGGGACACAAATATGCAGGAGTTCTATCCTGTAACACACTACCCTGAAGTACTGAGTGCTATAGATTGTGCACATATCAAAATCAAGGCACCACCCAGGGAACAGGGAAGGGTCTGGATAAATAGAAAGGGCTTCCACTCCATTAACTGCTAAGTCATATGTAATGCTAAGGGAATTATCTTGAATATGTATGCTGGCAACCCAGACACATGACTGACATATCTGGCACACCTCCCAACTGTACCAGATATTCACTAGGGGTGATATCCCACAGGGTCATTTATTGAGGGATGCAGGTTATGCACTGGAACCATGGCTGATGATGCCCATCAGAAATGCACACACACCAAGTGAAGAACACCATAATGAGGCACACGCTCAAACCAGAAATATCCTAGAGCATGTGTTTGGGCTGCTGAAGTTGCATTTCCACTGCCTAGATACATTTGGGGGAGCCCTGCAGTACAGTCCATGTATATGTACTGAAATCTTCACATTGTGTGCCATACTTGACAACATCATCCTGAGAAAACATCTTCAGCCAGTTCAACAAGTGGAAGGGGCATACATCCCACCACCAGTGGCAAAGGTCACCACAGCCACACACAGGTGAGGAGTCAGAGGGGGAACCAGCAGCTGCTGTAGGTATAGACAGATGTAGGTGTGCTCAATATGCCCTCGCATTGGCTAAGAGGCAATGCATGGCACACTCACTCACCACCTAAGGGGCTAAAACCTTTCTTCTACTCACATACATATGGTAACATTGATGCCAGGCAATGCTGACAACCTTTACCTACCTATGTAATGACCCCATATTCCTAGCATTAGGCAGACTCAGCCCTGAACTAAAACTGTAGCAACTGCTGGATTTACAAGGTAAGTGTTGAACCTGGAGTGTTAAAACAGAATTGTGTAATAATACAAATGAATGGTATATCCTTGCATATTGTTACTTGGTAATGTAAGTAAGTAAAAGGTGGGTGATTTGTACAGCAATGACTTTAATGTGACAGCAGATACTAATGTGAATACATGTGTCTTCTATCAAGTAATAGGCCTGAGGCATCAAAGATTCATACATTCATGCCTCTTAAATGTACTGATGGTCACTGAATATTCTCAGTTTGGTCTCATACTTTTGTACTGGAAAATCATTAAAGAGAGAAGTTAGAAAGTAATGAGACACATTCAGTTTCAGAACTTCATAACCATCAGAAGATTCTTACAAATACTGATGCAAAAACTGTTTTGATTCTATCAACTACCTAACTTTGTAAGACCGAATTATATCAAAAGTACAATTAGCAAAATAACATAACAAACACAGATATACTAAGCACTAAATCAGCTATGCACCATGAGAATCAGACACAAAGCTTATGTATCCTTGAATCCAAAAGACAGAAAACAAGGATATGGCATGGTTATCATCACTTGCACAGGATGTTGTGTGCATGTGTGATGGGGGGCAGGAAGCTTAGATTGACACAAAAGGTAAGTGAGTGCATGTCTGTAAGAAAGAGTAATAGACGGACATTTTGGATAAAGTAATAAATGGCCACTGAGACAGAATGAGCTTTAAGCCTCATGGCTGAAGCATGTAAATGTTGTGTGTGTGTCTGTATGAGCCCTCCAGGTGAAATTGGTGTGTGCGTGTCTGCAAGAACACAGACAAGCTCTGTGCTAGCTCGACATCTTGGCATGTCAGACAGGTGTGAGCCATGCATGATAGAGGTGGCAGCTCATCATTGTCATCCCTGACCACATGAGAATTATCTCTACCAGGAGTTGCAGTGGCACATCCAGGCCCATGGTCAGATGCACTGCTGCTACCTGAATGTGACTGATGTCTGCTGGATGAGCTCTCCTCATGAGGGTGCCCAGGACCACGAGCCCATGGCCTGTCACATCTGGGTGTGTACACCTCAACCACTGATGGAGCAGTAGAAGTAGTGTCACTATGGAAGTGTGAACCTGCACTGTCATGTTGGCTAACATCAAATGACCTACACACACTTGGATGCCGTTCTCCTCCCAGCAGATGTTCCATCACAGACACTGCCCATTCCAATGAATTACTCATCCGATCCATTGAATCAGCATGATGGTGGAGACAGTCATGCATGTCAGCTTGTGCCACATCTACACCCTAAGCATTTTTCTGGAGGACCAATTGGAACATGCCTACATCTCTATGATGGCCCTAAAAGCATGTTGAGTGGCATGGGAAGACATACCTGGAGCAGGTGGATGATGGACAGCAGGCCTCCTCTAAGCACCCCTAACAACCCTCCTGTGTGGCACTCCAACACACTTTGGCTGTGGCCAGAGTCAACAGGCACTGAAGACACAGTAACCACACTACTCTGATCGACTGTCTCACCCTCAGTCTATACAATATTTGAGGGCTCTCTGGAATGGGTTGGCATAGGCCTACTGGCTGCATCCAATGAAATTACAGGGGATGTCTGAATGTCAACCTGTGTGTCAGTGTTGGATTCAACCTCTACACCCCCCCGATGGTACCTCTGTTAGGCTACCATCATCATCAGAGTCTGCTGATACTCTGGCATCAGGTGGTAAGAGTCCTTCGCTTACACTGTCAGGATCATCTCTGATAATAAGCAAAAACTCAGGAAAGAAATTAATACCTACACTACTACAGTCCAACGTATGCTAAAAAACTAACAGTGGTGCCACTATTGCAGACAGTGCCGCAATATACGCAACAGTCCTGAAGTTAAGCAAAAGGTAAAGACACCAACAACACAATTAACAGTAACACACAAGGTTAAAACTTTCTGCCCTTTATATGTCCATTAGTGATACTTTTAACAAGAACTTGGATAACGTGTTCACCCCAAGCCTGTGTGTAATCAACCAGAATGTGTTGTTAACTGTATCAATCTACAACTATTCCCCCCTCAAAAATGTATGTTAAAAAGAACTTAAGTATTGTTGTCAGTATTTTGCTATACATTAAGTAATTAACAATTGAGATAAGTAAGCCTACCTGAAAGGTGTTCCTGGGACATACTTGCCATCCCTGAAACAGCAGCACCAACATCAATGACATGCTGTTGTGCACTTTCCACTGAACTGTCTGGATCCCTAACAATGGACAGGAACACTTCATTTGGTGACAGTGGTTGCTCTGTAGCAGCCCCCCTGGTAGCCATCCATTTACAGGCCACTGCAGCTGCTCTCCTCCGGGCCAATGAAATCATGTCAATGACCCTATGGCGCACCTGATCATACATCCTGCTCTTGCCACTTACTACATTTATATCAGATACTATCTGCTGCCAGATTTGCATTCTGCCAGATATATCCCCATGTCCCCTCTAAAGCAGGAATGCACCATGTCACCTAAATATTTCCACAATGACTTCTATCTCAGGATCACTGAAGGGGGGGGGCTTGCAAGGATTGAGACACCTGTGTGCCATAGTCCCAATTGACATATGACACAAAAAAAGGATAGTAAACATAAATATCACATAAATAAAAATCCTACTTAGATATAACACACAAAAGGAAGTATTTCAATATTACCCATTGGAGAAACAAAAAACAGTCAAACTATTCAAATATAAAAAAGGAATTATGTGGGTGTAACATATTACAATCACACACAAAGCAAGGTTGCATCCAAAACAAGGAGAGCAACAATAGCAAATTTTGTTTGTGCCAACACAGGAATGGAACTTTGGTCCCCCATCCCTAAAACAACAGACAAATGATACATTTTGCTAACAAACCATTAGTGAACTGCTAAAAGTGCTATCAAATAAACTGTCCCAAAAACCTGTGTACACATTTACCGCAGAACATTCAATTTTATGCAATTGCCAGACATATCTACCTGTGGCCAGATCTCCTCTAGAGGTGTCTATGGGCATTCCCAGAAAGCTAACACCCCTGTGTCATTGAAAATATAGGACATTTACATTTCACTGAAATAACAACAGAAGAGTGTAAAGAGAAAAGCAGTTGTAACATTAGCAGTTGTGATGACAGTTAATAAGGCTGTGCATCTGAGAAAGTGAAATGCCCTGACACACATGCTTATGTCATCAGCAAACTTCTAGGAAGTGCATACAGATAAAAGTAGCATTTGCTAATGCATATATATATATATATATATATATATATATATATATATATAATTTTTCTTAGTGACATTTCAGCATATCCAGTATATAACTGAAAAATGCAAGCATGCCTTATCAAGATCAGTAGTGTTCTGTGCAGATAGATCCTAGTGTAATATCTTCTTCTGCATTATCCACATAAACAAGTCTCCTCACCTTCATGTTCCCTAGCTTCACGGTTCCCTTTTTATTATGTAGATTCAGGGCTGTGAGCATGGTGAAGATGCAAATGAGGTATGAACTCATTAGAATTGCTGAATCCCAAATACTTGGTGCCGTGTATCACATGTAAACATAGTGCAGGCGCTCCCTCAGTGTTTGTTGCTGTGAATGATTACTGGTATGGAGAAGGAAATGCAGCAACAGTTCAGACTTCCTTACTTCCAATGGGTGTGTCAGCCAGGTTATATTTACAAAGTGTAGAAGTAATTGTATCAAGCTTTTAAATGTAAGTAAGAAGCACACATTTCACAGTTTCTTTTAAGTGACATCTAACCTCCCTTTCATTTCTTGACAAGTGTATATTATTGCCTATTAATATCCTCATACATTTTAAGGACAATGATACAGAATACCTTACAGACTGCAAGTCTCAGATTTCTGGTCAGATAAGACAAGAATGAGCAACAGACACAGACAGGACAGAGCTGCATTTATGCAAGCAATAGTCATAAATGGTTGGGTGATCACTCAGTGCACATCTGAAATTAATACGTGTGCAAACAACCATCATATGTTTTGTTAATACTGTGGATGATGTTGTAGTTGCTTGTATGCACAATGATTTTCATTCTGTGCTGCAAAGCTGTTTCTGTGGCAAAGAGGGATAAGATGCCCTTAATGTGTTCTGAATGTTCATTGGAATGAGAGTTAAAATCCAGACCTGTGTAAAAATATTTCATTTGTACCAACATAAATTTTGTAGTGTTGTTTAATAGACTTCTTTTCTTCATTTCTCATAATTTTCCCTTTTTTATTTTTTAATGCCAATGTTTGCATGGTGCACAGTGTAGTGTAAACAGGAGAAATGGAGAAACACAATAAATGTCATGTTTGATCATTTGATTTGCGCAGTGCTTAGCAGTGCACAAACCTTGACTAGTGGTTCACACAGGAAGCAGACAGAACACCTGCAGACAGGGTTTTCTAAATCATCATCAAAATCATTCTAAATGTCAAAAATGATACATTACTGCAGTTTATTTTCTTTCTGACATGCAACTCCCCTAAGTGGAGTTGCTCAGCAGTTAACACACACAAGTTAATAATGAATATGGAAATATCCAACTGTTATTCAACTAGTCCTGTGGCAGCAGGTGTAGGGATGTAATGCAGATGGCCCTAGGTTCTAATAGAAGAAGTTCAACATATTTTTATGGTTGCAACAATTCAGTTTATAGTAATGAACAGGAAAATATCAACTGTTATTTCAATATTCCTGTGGAAACAGGTGTAAGTATAGGGCTGTTATAAGCATGGTGTTGGGTTCTAATAGAGGAAATTCCAGGCATTTTTACTGCTGTTCCATTGCACATTATATTAAATATCACTTATAACAATTTATACATAATTGTAAATAGTGAAAATAATATGAATTACATATATGAGGGATAAGGCACACTTACTGTGTTTTGAAGGTTCAGGTACGTGACTTAGGGTATACTGTCTACTATGTTTCTGTAATTATAATTCTGCTATTTGGACTTGGATTGCCTTCACACTTAAATAAGACACATACACAAATGAATGTATATACAAGGACCTTGTCAGGTCACACACATATTGGTTAACTCCTCAGTCTGTCATCTGTATTTATAAATGATTCATGACTATGGAAAATAACTGCTGTGGAAGAAAATGTTTTGTACCTTAAGCATAGGTTTGAATCACATACTGTAAAAAGTCATTTTAGCAGTGTATAATGCCAAACAAACCTGTCAGATCATGAAATTTATGCTCCCATTGCATGTCTGCAAAGTTAAATCACCTACCAGTTGCAGCAGCAGACACCCCTCAAACTAATGTCAACTGTCAAAGATTGACCTTCCAATTTCAGAAATTGTTTTTCTCTCTGTTTGCCACTGTTGCTGTCCTCTTAATATCACACAAACATGGTTGGCATCATTGCTCGGGTTTGCACACTACCAGTAAACGTGATAACAGGACATGGGGGATATCATTATTTGCTATTGCACTGCTTTGGGATTAGAGATGTCTGGTGTTAGAGTGGAAGCTGCCCAATTTAGAGCACAGAGATGGGGTGTTTAAGAGTCCAGAATATTTACTGGACTCCTGGTAAAGTGCCACAGGCAAAGGCTTCTGCAGCAGGACTATTCTGGCTCCAAGTACACATCTGAAGCTTGGAATAGTCTGGCCAAGGCTGTGTCCAGGGTGGCTAAAATCCGACATGCTGGAGAACAGTGTAGGCACTACTTCAGTGACCTAAAAAGGTGCAAAATGGATGCACTCAACCAGTGGTTAGATGAGTTCAGAGCTAGAAACATCCCGCAGTTGTGTACATATGCTAATAAAGATAATTCATAATACCTAGAAAACTAAATATAAGTAAGACTGGTATGCATACTGCTCTTCTGTTCTTTTCACACCTAATTCTGAACTATATGTGAAGAGGCAGGCCCATGTGAGTATCTAGGGAGACTGAGGGAAGCAAGTGGTATTTATGCAGCACAAGAGAAGCATTATTGTATCTTTAAAATTTAAAGAAAAATGTTCTTTTCTATACAGTAGTAGTAAAGTAAGCATGTATATCCTAACTGTAAAAGCAAGTATGCATGGATCAGTCTGTAGCACAAACCAACAGTAGGAGCCAAGTAAGAGAGTCACCAGAGGTTGTGGGTTCAAATATCACTAGTAAAAGGTATAAATAGTTCTTTAATAATATTACAGAAATTAAATTCTACACAAGTGGCATAAATGCCCTGCTGTTAACTTTAATCTGTATAATTGGACCAAGCATATGTGCAATATATGCACATTGCAAGGATTACTTTGAGAAATCTGTAGTTATAGTTTGTAGTTGTCAGAATGCATACTTACATTTAAAACTTCAGATAAAAAAGTTGTATTATTGTCATAAATGCATTGTATGTCATATATGATGGTACTAATTTTATCTCTTTGTTTTCACACCAAGCCTTATCTCTTTATTTTTATTTTCTATTGTGTCTTCAAAATGTCTCTGTGTCATCCATATGTAACATATCACTAAATGCTTCACAGTACAGGGAGGTAGGCCAACCCCAGTGGTTCAGCCAGCCCCCACTTCACCGGCTCTAACACCAATGCCCAGTGCATCTGGGGCCCAACCTGGCAGTACTGCCTCTGCTGCCACTGCACTATCTGCACACTCAGGTAGCACTACCTTGGCAGCTGGTGCTATGGTGCCCTCCAGGAGTACTGGCAGAGGTGGGGATTTCATCACCCACCAGAAGATGCCAGAGTTGGTGCGTATGGTTGAACACTACACCATTGGTGTACACCTACACTGGATGGAGAGGCTGCTCTCCCTTGTGGTCCATAAGAGGAGGAGATGTCAAGCACTCCAGCAGTAAGTGGAGTAAGGGGGCAGTGATGACAGTACTATGGGTGAGGACTAGATTCTTACTGTCCCCATGTTTGACAAGATGAACATGCATTGTCCCCTCCCAAACCCCAATCATGGTGTCCCCTAAACTTTTATGTGTCTCACTATCTCTGTGTCTTGTCTTTTTTGTCCTGTTTGTTTGCATTTACTTCCTCACCTTCCCAACTTACCTGACCCAGAAATACCAACATTCCTTAACCAGGATTCCTCTCTTACTGAAGTAAAACAAATGGGCACCTGTCCCACAAAAACATTGTCCCATACATAGTTCCCCATTTCGCACATGTGTCTTCTTAACACACTCGATTTGGTCCAATTGGCTATACAACATGATTGCATTGTTGTCACTCCTCTTTGTGGAGGTGACAGTCCAAATTCAGCTAATATTCTATACATATTTTCATTTTACACTGTTGAAGAAATGGATAGCTATGGTTCTTTCCTACCTCCCTCCTGCATGTTCCTATATTACTTTCTCTTTGTTCTTCCCCCTGCTTGCTCCCCATTTCACCACTTTCTTATCTACCCCATTTTAACACTTCTAATCTGATAAAAAATAGAATCACACACCACACACATATGTACCAAAAAAAAAAAAAACAGTGGAGCCCTTCACTTTGTGGCCTCTGTGTTTATGCAGAGTTTGAAATCACACACCAGTGTAAAGAGATGGCTAATGGCTCCTCTGTTTTGTGGTTACCTCTGTACAATGCTGATTAAATATGCTGCACTATATCAATATACAGTAATACACAGTGAATGTAGTATAAAGAATAATTTTATTGCACTATCACTACTTATTTAAAAGTATTACATACACCTGGATTTGAACCCTATATCATCTGGAATAAAAAAGAAATGCGTCAGTGCATTTGCACCTGCTGCCACAGAGTTGGCTAAGCAGCAGGTATGTTTCATACCCTTAGTACTGAGAACTTTCAGAATTTTAGCAATGCTGCTTGCATTCCCACACTGCTTAACTATGTGCAAACAGGGAAAATGGTAGAAATGTGTAGCTCACGTGGGAAAACACTTTGCTAACCATTGTGCAAACCTGATGCCCGAAAGTGCACTATGCAGTATGGACAATAGCATGTATTAGTTTTGTTTATTGTGTAGTTAGTGTTCATGTCATGAAACTACATGTAGAAACAAACAAAATGAAAGCACTATCTAAGAAAAAGACACATTTACAGTGTGGCCATCTGTTACCTACCCCATGCACTGCAATCTTGGTCTCTCAGTACTAGTTCACAAATATATCAACTATGCTGCATAAATAAATAACAAATGAGCTAGTGCAAAATAGCACAAAATATGCCAAACCCATTGATATTGCCAACATCCTGGCAGATAGATTCAGTGCAAACTTCACCCCCTCTCACCCCCAAAAGGGCCCAAAACAATACCGGAAAAGTGTAGTGTCCCAGAAATCACAGACGCACAGCTGAAAACAGCCCTTTCAAAAGCCAAAAGCACAGCGTCAATGGGGCCAGATGGTGTCCCAGGCTGTGTCTTGCATGAACTACAGAATGAACTAACCCCCCACCTAAACACACTGTTCAACCTCAGCCTCTCTACAGGCTACGTGCCCATAGAATGGCGCACAGCAACGGTTATTCCGCTCCACAAAGGAGGGACCACAACTGACCTTGGTAACTATTGCCCCATAAGCCTGACTAGCCTGGTCTGCAAGGCTGTGGAGTGCATCATCATGGAACTCATTAACAAAGACATTGGGAACCTCCAAACACTTGACCCGACCCAGTTCGGCTTTGTTAAAGAAAGATCATGCCTACTAAACCTGGTTGACTTCTTTGAGACAGTCACCAAGGCCATAGATGAGGGGAAGGTAGTTCACACAGCCTACCTTGACCTCGCCAAGGCTTTTGACACCATTCCCCACTCAGGAATTGTAGAAAAACTCACCAGCCTGAATATAAACCCCTGTGTCACAAGATGGGTTGCCAACTGGCTTACAGACAGAACTCACATGGTAAGAATAGCGGGCTCCATGTCTGACTCTAAACCAGTTACAAGTGGTGTCCCACAAGGCTCAATCCTGGGATCCCTACTGTGTGGCATATACTTCTCAGAAGTACAGGCAAACACAGGAGGACTATGGCTAACCAAGTTCGCAGATGACTGCAAACTGGGAGCCATAATTGACTCTCCGGCTGACACGGACATTCTCCAAAAGGGCCTTACTGAGACGGACATATGGTGTCAAAGTCATGGTCTCAAGCTAAATGCCAAAAAATGCATAGTCGTCCCGTTTGGGAAAAACAAAACACCCATGAATTACCACATAGGTGGCAGCCCCCTTAATACAGAAGAGGTAATAAGAGATCTGGGGACCCAGGTAGATAGTAATCTTTTCTTTGACAATCATATTGCCAAAGTAGTTAGGAAATCCTTCTATGTACCCCATCTAATTATGAAAGGGTTCACATCTAGAAATAAAAAGGTTATAGTGCCCCTTTACTTGTCACTCATCAGACCCATCATAGAGTACAATGCCCCATTTGGGATGTACCTCACAAGACACTTCCAACAGCTGGAAAGTCCACAAAAGTATCTCACCAAGAGGATTACTGGCCTCAAACATATGCCCTATGCAGCCTGACTGAAAAAACTCCATCTGTACTCAGTCGCATATCGCTTACTCAGAGGTGATCTCTGCCCGACTTACAAAGCCATGTCCAACTCAGAATTGATGGACATGTTCCACCTAAAGAAATCCAAGTCACTGTGAACCACTCGCTCTAGTGAGCTAAATCTCACCACAACAATAAATAGAACATGCTGGAGGGATAGATTCATGTCACAGAGACTTCCCATGCTTTGGAACAAAATTCCTAACTACATTAGGCAGAGCCCCTCACTAACAGTCTTCAAGAGAAACCTTGACGAGTGGATGGGTAACAGAAAATACACCCCTAGGATCACTTCATTGGCTCTTCTTGACAGTGGCTCAGTTAATTAATCAACGGGGCAACGCAAGCTGACACATTCTGGCTAGGCTTATAAATGCCCTCAGGCAGATAGCCTAGTACCTACCTATGAACCTATAACCAATGCACATGTTTAGAATGACAATACACATTCAGATTTTTCATCACTTGTAGTAATGAAGACACCTGTTTGCATATAGTTTGTAAAGCTGTCTCTTAAAGTATATATGTACATTGGAAACACAACAACCAAATACTACACATTGCACACTCATCAATCTGGTAACATGCAGAACTTTATTACTTTGACAGTTGGAGATGGCTAGTTATCCATTTCATGGTGGCCTCCCAACAGCTTCACTCCAACATCCACTGCTGATGTCATCCACTATAAGTCATCCTGCACCTTGCAAAAGTTAGACTTGTGGAGTGGCATTTGTGTAAAATACAGAGTTATCTAGACTATGTACTTAGGTAGTGGTTCTTTTCTCACTGCAGTCAACTGGGAGGTAGATATGTATGTATGTGTATGTGTGTGTGTGTGTGTGTGTGTGTGTGTGTGTGTGTGTGTGTGTGTGTGTGCACTTACTTGACATTACAGTGAGCATTTTATACCAGCATGTGGGACACTGCTATTACCATCTTCTCCTCACCAGACACTGCTGATGTCATCACCTATAAAGTGTTGTCTGACACTCTCCAAGTCAGACTTGTGCCATGGTGCTTGCATTAAATACAGAGTTATCTAGTCAGTGTACCAAGATAGGTAGGGGTTCTGTTCTCACTGCAGTCAACTGGGATGTGTGTGTGTTTGTGTACTTGCTTGACATTAGAGAGAGCATTTTACACCAGTATGTGGGACACTGCTATTAACATCTTCCTTTCACCAAACTGCTGATTTCATCAACTATAGCTGATGTGCAGTATTCCCATCAGGGCAGGCACAAGTCATCTCATCCTATACGATACAGATTACAGTGACAGGGTTTTCAGTCTATCCAGAAATGTCATGGCATGGTTTGGAGGCCCTGTATTTCATTAGTGAGAAACCCCTGTGGTCTCTCCAGTTGCTACAGGTGTCTGTTGAGGTACATGCAGAAGGGAGCATTATTAGTATTCTGATGAGGGTCGAGTGCAGTGCTGTTATAGCATCCTCACATCTGGATATGATGACCTGACTTATGAGGTGCATGATGTAGCTTTTTCATACCACTGTGTAACTTGGTGGTCGAAGTTCAGATTGCTGTCTATCTGTGTTCCTAGGTCTTGCACCACTGTGTTTGAGCATAGGGGCAGTGTTGTCAATGCTGTAATAAGTGGGGAATTCCACTTTGCAGAAGCAAAAATAATGACACATTTTTGCTTTTATTTGTAGACCATGTGGCTTTGGCACCAATCATTTGTCTGTGTTAGCCCCTCCTATAATATGTTAGCATCATTGGTGGACTCATATGCAATAATCAGCAAACTTGGTAAGTCAAAGGCCATATACTTTAACCTAGACTGTCAAGAAATAGATTGCAAACAGTAAAGGGGCCAGAACAGATCCTTGGGGTATGTTAGTGGTGACAGCTGTACTGGTAGAGGTTGATTCACCACCATTCACAGTGTGTGTTCTGTCAGTAAGCCAATTAATTAATCAGCTAGTGATGTAAGGGTTACCAGTTGATAGAGTTTCTCAATGATTCTCAAGTGGGAGTTGGTGTCCAAACCCCTAGGTCAGATCAAGATACACAACATGCACTGTCTTACCTTCATCCAGGCCTATCACACAGAATCAATAGGATGTGACAGGTTCACAGATTACCTATAGCATGATTCAGAATATACACCTGCCTGGCATGGTTGGATACACACTTCAACACACCCTCCGGATGGAATATGTTCCCATAGATTGGTGTACAGCAACATACATACACCTAAGTGTGGGGGGGACAGCACCTGATGCATGTATAGACACATCATGACTCTTATCTGTGAGGTAGACTAACATGTAATCGTGGATCTTTCCCAAATGGACATTGATAATACCCCAACTGTGTGCAACAGACATGTGTGAGTTGCTAATGCTACATCCATGTCTATTACATCTGTAAGATAGCCTCAAAGAGGTCATTGAGTGCTTGCATGAAGACAACACTATCATCCTGTGGAACTTGACCAGGCCAAGGCATTTGACACAAATCCACACTGAGATATTCACTCAGCACTGTCAGATGTAGCTATAAGCACGTATATATCACCAAATGGGTAGACCACTGGATCACATACATGGCATCTAAATATGTTATAATGTGTGAAGTGACCTATATCTCGAGTCCAGTGATCAGGTCTGTACATCAGAGCTGTCTGCCAGGCCCTTTCCTGCCATTATTTAAGTCACAGACGTCAAGAAAGACATACACATCCTGTGTCCAAACAGCTGTCTGGAGGACTACAGCTTGTTGGCAATCATTGACTCCAACTGTGATATTAGTATAATACAGATATTATGAACACACACCAAAGATTACTGCCTCACCCGTGGTGGTGGTGCTGCGGTAGCATTTTCGCCTCACAGTAAGATGCTGTCCGGTTCGATTCTCAGCTAGAGCGTCTTCTGCATGGAGACATGCGTGAATGGGCGTACCTTCGTTGAAGGTTGTGCATCAGGGCTGGTAACTCAGCATGTAAAAATCAACTACCAATCATTAGCAGTCCGGAGTTCCACTATGGCGACCCCTAACCGGGAAAAGCCGAAAGACACAAACAAACAAACCAAAGATTACTGCGTCAGCCATGACAACACATGAGATGAAACAAAAACATGGGGGGATTTGTTACATTATGAAAACAAATGCACAACCCAATGATAATGTAAGATATCACACCCTATAAGCAGACCAAGTAGTATGTGACCTGGGTGGAACATCCACCAGCATGTGGCCATAGTGGTGATTACTCCCTTGTGTGTAACACAACTCTTGAGTATGTGCAGGATATCCACATGAAAGGCCATAATACCTCCATAGTTCACAACCTTCATCACACCAATAACTGAGTACAATGCACCCTTCTTCATGTACCTCCCTATACATGTTCCAGTATTGTGTAACTGAAGTGTACCACCTTTGCCACAGTGAGTTCTCAGACATCTTATTTGCCATACCTAAGTATTCTTTTTGTTGCATAAACATCACTGTCTGATGGTGCGGCACCCCCATTAAGGTCTTATGCCAGATACATATGTGATACTTGTTCCAGTGATGTACACAGTACATACATAGCTGTTTGACAAATTGATGGCATGGGTTACATTTATGGCAGTGTGGATTGTGCCATGTGTATATGCCATGCACACTAGTCAACTAGTTTGTATTGATCATAATGTCACATGCAGGTATAGCAGTGTCCCTCCTAACACCTCCAGTGGATGTTACAGTGTTAATATGGTGTGCTTGATTACAGTCATAAATTGCTGACATGTCATAATAGTTGGACAAATGTGTTCATGCACAGCCTTTTATGGTCACTCAGAATCACATATGTTATGTTAGAGACATGGGATTACTAGTGGTATTATTCCTGTATTGTCCATGATCGTGTGTGCTTCTGTTTACTGTTGTCCATGAGCCTGTCACTGTTTCTCACTTGTTGGAGACATCTGTTGATATTACAGTCATATTTAGGCAAATCAGTTTGTACAGCTTCACAATATGCACCCAACCCCGACTGTATATAACATCCATGATATATGTACTCTCCATTGTTTGTGTCATGATGCTTATATCACAGACATCTTCTCCATTGTTATGTCACCTTGTTTGACAGTCACATAATATACATTTTCATTGTGCAGTCTGTACTGTACCATATCGGTATATCAGTGTTCCTGCTATAACTGTCTTTCAATTACATACCCTCATCTGTTGTACATTACGATGTTTCATCTGTCCTCTTTCCCTGTGTTTATTCATACAATTCATCTGTGTGTCCCTTTCAGTGCACACACTTCCACTGTTTATTTTAAATGGCAGTCCATGTACCATTACAGATCATTTACACAACTTTTGTACAGAATGCCTGGAATGGGATTCCACAATACTCTGCACTGTGTACACTGTCCTCTACTGTGTTTGGGCCATATACATTTCTATATAATTAAACCTGGTAATCATTGTAGCGTTCCATGCAATCCCACTAACCTAGTTTGCTCATAAGTAAACAAGTCTAATATCCATGTTGCTTTACATGGTTTCCTGGCTGGCAACACTGTTGCCAGCCATGAAACTGTGCTTGTTTATGTCTAGATGTGGTGTGCAGCATGACTATGCAATTAGCACTGCTGCTCACCATTCAAACGTAAGCTCTGTGCAGACTTCGCTCAAAGCCTACATGGAATTTATTGAATCCTGCTGATGGTGTATATATTTTACAATGAATGAAATTTCTGTTAGGTATAACATTTGTGAATAAAGATGTTCGGAGATTTTAATGGAAAAAATGGAAGAAATAAAACAAACCTTTCTTTTTTGGAGAACATATAAATTATCATTTAGAAAAATAGTCTAATTTGATAAATTCAGTACTGATGGAAAAATAGCATACTTAGCAAGTGTATTTATGTTACCAACAGTTACCAACAGTATGTGAAAAGGAATTATTGAATGTAATTTTTTATTTATATGTGGTTCTAGATTAAACCCAGTAAAATTGTAAGTAAATAAAGAGGAAGGAAATTTAGGGTTAATTAACCCAGTGGTATATGCTGCTTCATTAAATTTGTGCAAAGTGTTGTTGTTGTTGTGTCTTTCGCCTTTTCCCAGTTAGGGGTCGCCACAGCGGATCTCTGGTCCACTAATGATTGGTAGTTGATTTTTACGTGCCGAATTACCAGCCCTGATGCACAACCTTCAACGAAGGTACACCCCTTAACGCATGTCTCCACGCAGAAGACGCTCTAGCTGAGAATCAAACCGGACAGCGTCTTACTGTGAGGCGACAACGCTACTGCAGCACCACCACTGCGGTAAATTTGTGCAAAGTGTTAATGTGGATAAATGAAAAAAGATGAGAGATTAGTAGTAACATTATATAGATATAAGTATACTAAATGGTGGTATATGATGAAAATAAATGAAGAAATAAAATGTTACCAAAAAACAGAAAAAGAAAGGTATGGTATCAGAATGTAATGATAAAATATTACTATATAAAACCATGGGAAACTCTGACAAATGGAAAAATTAAATCTGTAAAAATAAGAAGCAAATGGCATAATCAGAAAGGAGAATATCAAGATTTTTTGCAGAGACTGGTGATAGATAAATTACCAGTAAAAGGAAATATGCCATATAAAAAGAACAGTGATAGAATATGTTTACATTGTCAAGAAGTTACTGAACATGTGTTTCTGAAATGTAAAAGAGTAAAAAAGTTATAGAAAAGTTATATGAAGAAGATTTTTTCAAAGGTGTAAAAGAAATGGAAAAAATAAACATGGATATGATTAAATATGGATATTATAAGAATAAAAGTAAAAAATGTGTTAGATAAAAAGTTATTTTATGTCAGGTGGGTTATATGTAATGAAAGAACAAATGAAATTATGTTTAATGGTAGATGGATATTAGCAACAGTATTAAAATCAGATGTTGGTTATGGAAAAAGGAGTAGAGGTCTAAAAGGGATGAAAATTTAGTATGATTGTAAGGAAAATTATGAATATGTGTAAATATGTTTGTATATCTATATATTTGTATATTTATAAATATTTTAAATGTGCAAGTATGTTGTAAATAATAGTTCTTTTTGTGTATAAATAAATGACCCCTCCTCTCTTTGGTAGATGCAGTAAGATCTTTTAGCTCCACCTGGGCTACTATCAGCTCAAGCAGATATAACCTCAGTTTAATATCGTATCCTAAGGATGCCACACTCAAGAGTGCAGCACCCCCTAATGTTGCACTGCAGTATCAGTAATTTGAAACAATTAAACCAATTACATGTAGTGGGAATAGAACCCACAGATATCTTTGTGATTGTCTAACACCAAAGACAAGTGTACAAGCTGTTGACCTACTGGCACTGACATTAAATTGAAAATTAATGTTTCTTGGTTCTACTTCCATGGTTTTCTTTTTTTTTGATGATTATTACACAAGTATTACAGTACTTTGGGACTTATATCACACTTATAATAATAATAATAATAATAATACCCTTTTGCTGACCAGATAGCCCCATTGGGCACACAGTCTATTTTCCGGGGTGACCTGGGAACAGTGTCTGGGTAAGTGACTTGCTCAAGGTCACACAGTAATGAGGGCTGAGGGACTCAAACCCTGTTCTACAAGAACTACAGCTCAACCCTCTGTACCACTTGCCAGATATCTGTCAACCTGTATATTTTGTCAGCACTATGAGATCTAGATGAAGTGGAACCTGAGGCTTAGGCACCTCCATCATAGCCAACAGAAGTTTCAGCCTAGGCTGGGTCTGGTAATGGGAATGGGATCTCCTCACTGGAGAGAAGTTGTGAAGCCTCTCTTAGGTAGCTGCCCTGCTCATTTACCTCTGATGATTCAGCCACAGCTGCAAGAGTTGGTCAAGGGTGTGGTAGACAGACATTTGAAAGACTGGTATGGACTTATTGAGATGGTCTTGGAGTGAATCACTGAAACACTTGCTCAGGTAGTCATGACCATCTGTCCACCAGAAGGTAGCCAGACCTATGACATTAGCTACTTGGACCATCTGCTTGGGAGGTGTTTTGTATGTTTTTATTTAATCTATGGCCTGTATGACCCAGATCACTATATCTCACAGAAGTTGCTTTCCAAAACACTGAAGCCATCTGAAGAACATCTGCCAGAAGAGTGTATACAGAAGTATTTTACTTCCTAATGTGAAGGACAAGATCTACCTGCAGTTCAATTCAGCATGCTTAGGTTGAAATACTTAGCATATGTGTACATATTCACTACACTATCATTTAACATATCAACCATAAAATGTAGCTGCCAACATTATTTATGTCCTCCTGTTCTGTTTACATATAGAACATTTTTTTAATTTTTAACATTTTCCAGCCTGCACACAGGGAATCATTTCCTTTCTGAGATATAAATATATGTACTGATATAGACCTGGTGTAAGTCCTGGAAATGGTAGCATCAGCTTCCCTGAAGGCTATGATATGCCAAACAATGTTTATGCTGGATAGCATCTCTGTACATCTTACATGCAGAGAAGAGAGTCATATTAGTCCTTAGAGTACAGAAAATATCCATTCCATTCCCCAAAAGAAAATAAAAACTATCCATGTTGCAATGCTGGCTAATTTACATTACCTCTATTTTTCAGCGATGATATTGACAAATGTATAGCTACTTGGTGATACATAAAAAGCTCCTGCTTGTGCTGCTGTGTAACAGAAACTGATCTGCACTGTGTTTTCTTTCTCTAAGGCAGGGCAGAGCTGACAATACAGGACATTTGAAAGCACCTACCTTAGAACCATTTGAACCATTTCCTGAGTAACAGCACTTGGGTACATGCCAGAAGTGATATCAGATTTGGCATTACTGTGCTGCATAGCCTTCCTGCAAAACAGGTTTTCGAACTGCTCCTGGTATTAGCTGGTAGTTTATACTAATCAGCTGTTCTGAACACAACGCCTCTTGAAAGAACCTCTGGTCTCAAAAATAATAGTTTTACTGATAAGTATAACAGAAGGCTTTCTAGTTAGTTAATTGTATAACCATCTTGTTAATGCTGCTCACAGTGGAGGCAGGTTCTGTGTGTAACACTAGGAATTTCTAGCAGAACATTATCTAGATTGACTGCAGGCTATGACATGAATCTAAGAAATATGAGTGTGGAATGGCTAACATAATTTCAAACACTGACATAATAATCCATTGTTATTTTCATAATCACACATTCCACAGTCATTGTCTTCTCCAGTTTGTTTAAGCAGGTCGGGCATACTACATTTTTTCAAGCACTTTGAAGAATTTGTTATGCAAACCACAATGGATAACAGGGAAAATGGTAGGTAGAAGTTATATAACAGAAGAATATATTAAATTATCTGAAATGCACACCCAGTGTAAGAATAATATATGGAAATATTTCTTCAGAGAAAAGGAAGTGGGCACATGGAATAGACTCCTGGCAGTTCTGAAAAAATATCCAACTCCTGGTTACATTACTGTTGCGTTATGAGTATTTCTAACAAATATATATATATATATATATATATATATATATATATATTTAAATTTCAGCAGTTTATTTATTAGTATGATGGTCTGTTTTAGATTATTAATTATATTATCAATTAAATGACATGGTTATTTAGTTGTTTCTTGGTAGTTATTAGACAGTCTGAATAAATGTCCACAGAGCCTCTGTTGTACAATTTATTTCTCTATTAAACATTGATTATTGAGAAAGTCCAACTGGCAAAGCCTCTTTTCTGTGGAGACGAAAGGGGAAAAAGCTCTGCATTATATAGGTAATTACAAAAACTAATAATAAAAATATATTACATAACACTGATATATATATATATATATATATATATATATATATATATATCTATATCTATATCTATATATATATATATATATATATATATATATATATATATATATATATGGCTCTACTTCATATGGTCGAAAGTTCATTTGATAGAAACTCATTTGACTGAGACCATAACACCGAAATTTCAAACCACTGAAAACCCATTTGACTGAAAACTCATAACACCTAAACATGACATTTCAAGGATTATGCCCTTTTCCCCACTGTAGTGCGATCCTGGAGTTAGAATATATAGTTAGGGAATGGGGGGTGTGGGAGTGGAGCCCCCACATACTTCAGACATTTTAAACCATACACATGGATACTTATAACTGCAATGAATAACTCTTTGCAAAAAACACTATTTACCTAAACTATGTAGGGTGCTATGCCCCCCCCACACCCTAACTCCATGATTGCACTACAGTGGAGAAAAGGGCATATATCATTCACTGTAATGTTTAGGTTTATGAGTTCTCAGTCAATGGACAATGCTTAAAAATTTTGAAGCCCCCCCTAAGTGAGATTCAATTAGTCACTGAATTAATTGACACAGTTTTATCTTATAATTATGTCCTGTTCAACAACTTAATCTACCATCAAAAAGTGGGTGTAGCAATGGGTTCACCATGTGGTGCTAGTGTTGCAAATCTAGTAATGGCATACTGGGAAAGGGAATATGTATTAAAAAACCCGGTATATAAGGAACGAATATTGTTTTATACTAGTTTCTTGGATGACATTTTCATCCTTTTTCAGAGTAATGGAAAGGAAGTTGATAACATGCTTGAAATGTTTAATTCTTCTACTACATTCCTGAGATTCACATCAAATTATCATATTGATAGAATAGCATACTTGGATGTTGACTTAAGGAAAGATTACCAAGAAAAGGTGTATATTTCGAAAATCTTTCGTAAAGAGATTTATTCGAATATGTTCCTCGATTACACTAGCTGCCACCCAACCTTTCAGAAGAAATCAGTAGTGAAGGGTCAAATTGTTAGAGCTGCAAGGATGACCACTAGGGACACTGAGTTTGAAGCTGAATGTACACTCTTGCATACTTACTTCTCGCAGAGAGGGTACCCATCTCAGTTCACCTCTGAGATTATAAAAGAGGTGAAACACAAGAGAATGTCAGGGATTTATACTCCAATCTTGAACAACAAAGGTATCAATAGAATGGAGAATACTGAGAAACATCCTTGTAATCCTTACAGTTTTGTTTGCACTTTCAACATGGATTCCTATAAAATTGTTAACATTTTATTGAAAAATTGGGATATCTTAATGAGAGATAGTAAATTCAGGGGCATTTTTCCTCCAATTCCTAAAGTAGTGTTTAGGCGAGGGAACAACTTGAAATCCATTCTAGAATCTAATAGGAAAGTGCAAACTAGTAGAGAAGGCATGTATAAGTGTTCCATGTGCCAGTACTGTAAATACATCGACACAGGTAGTAAATTCACAATAGGTGAAACCAAATTTGCCACTAACGGGAGATACACTTGTGGTAGTAGACAAGTAGTTTATCTGGCCAAATGTGCACTATGTCCAGCCTTCTACATAGGTAAGACCAACAGGAAGCTGAGCGAACGGATTTATGAACACCTGTATAGTATCAGGAAGAATAAATTAGATAATTCATTGGCTAAACACATTAGTGAAAATGCGGGCCACCAATTCAAATTTAGGGTTATAGATCAGTTAAGGTGTGATGGAAAAGGTGGACCGGAGTCACTGAAGTTGGAAAGAAATGAACTTCTCTGGCAACTAAGAGTAAATGCATGTCAATATCCAGGGATTAACGAAATGTGTTCTATAATGTGCATTTTAAGATTAAAAAACCTAATCAGATAGCTATGACCATCATTCTACTAGTAGAATGGTTTAATGTTTTAATGTGTTAAAGGCTTAATGAATTTAATAGTTGCCTTATTTATATTTATATTTATAATATATATTTTTATATACCTTTTTACATCCTTACTTAAATTTATATTTAGTTTAGTTTTAATACCTTGCATATATATATCTTAGTTGTATAAGAATTTTATTAATTTCAGTCATGTTATATACTTGGTCATATTATCAAACCTTATTATATAATATCATGCATTTATATGTAGAAAGTAAGTTTTTCGTATTCTCATATCTATCTTGATTTTTGATTTTTGATTTTTATTTTTACATTTTTATTTTTATATCTTTATATTTTCACACAACCATGATTGATAGCGGGGTGGTTATTAATTATAAATATCCATCATTAACTACTTCCTTAATATATATCTTTAATGCATTGTTGTTTGGTAAATATTTACCCTTGCATTTTGCAAGTGTATAACTGTGTTTGAAATTACTTTCCACAGCCTATTTACTTATTTATTTATTTTATTTCTTTCTATTCTTTTTCATTTTCATAGACACATTTTACATGTTTGAAAATAAACATACACACCTATTACTTGGAAACATTCTTTAGGTATGTTTATTGATCTACCTTTTTATTCTTATATATATATACATATATATTTTTTTCATATTCATTTTTTACATATAGCTTTTTGAAGTAAACCATTTATTTTGAGTCTTGTTTAAAGCGTTGGAAAGATAGTGTCTCCCTTTAAAATTTTGATTTGACGATCATGTGATAGGTATAATGGTATATATATCAGTCATTTGTTTTAACATTTTATTGAATGGTCTCTGAAGAAGTTAAGCTATCTGTCTTGACGAAAAGTGGATTATATTTCTGTACACTTAAGTTGATTAAAGCATTTATAAATTTGAGCACTTTATGGGCTTAGTGTTCTGTTCTAGCGTGGAGCATCAAGGATTCGTGTTTTTTGGCATTTTTTATTTACCCGTGCTTTACCAGTCTGTATTTAAATTAGCCTTTATTGTCAAAGCAGTGCCATAGAATCAATTTTAATGTATTTTTAGAGAAAACAAGATGCATCTGATGCCCCGAAGTATTTTACTCCAGCACTCTGGTCCAGTTTTTCAGTATGATGTTTCAAGTGGTTGCTAATGTGTATGGTGGCCTAATGAGGAGGTAAATATTAATATTTCTGAGGGAGTAGTACATATATTTGAACTTCCAATGTCATTTAAGTGGAGGGCAGTAAGTTTTATTCAATAACTTAAAGGTCAGCAAATTGAGCAGGAAGGAGGCTTTATCTAGTACTGGGAGCCAGCTACATTTTGTTACCATGCTGCAGTGGTATTCATGAATGGGTAGGGGGTGGAGACTCAGGTGAATATATCACAATATCTTATTTACCTTATTTTCTGCCTTTTGGTCAAGCTGTGTATTTAGAGTATACTATAAGTTTATGACTGGTAGGACATATTCCAGCCTAGGAAATAATACATTGATTGCTATGAATTGCTGTGCTTGTGTTAACAGGCTGGAAATTTTGCAGGCAACTCTGCACTATGTAACTGAGTCTCTGTGTGATGAAGAAAATGAAAGATTATGCTCTAGTAGAAGACCCAAGTTTTTGCTGAGTTACAAAAGTGAGGCAATGGTGGTAGGAGTTGTAATTGTCAAGGGGTTTTACAGTGGAGACCCATCTGTTTGCCCTAGATATCATACATGTAGATTTTTTTCTATTTAAGGTTAGCTTATTAGAGTACGTTCAGTTTCAGATTAGTCTGAAATCATTGTGTAATGATGTGTTAATTTGAAGTTGTAAGGCTGGTACCTGGGAGGTAACAATGTGTTCTATAGGATTATATTTAAGTCTGGTATGTCTTATTGGAGGTCATTAATGATTAACAACAGCAGTGGTTTTAGCACCGATCCCTGGGGCATACCAATGAATGTAGACAAAGGACTGGTATCACTAGTGTCAGAACCCATTGTGAAGGACCTGCCAAGTATGTAGTTTTTAAACCATGAAAATGTGTTCATCAGAGAAGTTGTGCAGTAGTATACTAAGGTCAACCCAGTTTCATTTTTCTCAAGACACTACCAAGCCCAGGCATGTTAGAGCAATGATTATGAAATCAGTTGATTGAGGACTCATCTTACAAGTTGTCACCCAAAAAACGAGTTGACATTAATAATTATATCTGTTTGTTGATTTGCAAATTGGCATAGACAGAGATTTGCTTTTGCTGACTTTGGAAGAGTTGTGTGGAGAAGAAAATTAAATCCACATTTGTATTTCCTGGTAAGCTATGCATAGTCTGAAAGAATTTCTCCTTGGCCTTTTGACAGTCCTAAAGAATCTCACAAAGAAAAGGTAGCAATGGGAATCCTATCAAAGCAGCTTGCAGCTGATATATGTGGCACCCATCCTAAAAATATCCTCATGACTGCCTTTTTACTGTTCTTATTTTTCCTTTGTTTTCTTTTTCATTTTGTCTTTTCTTTCATGGGTCTCACTATATATTATTGTTCAATATCCTTTTGTTATCAATATATGCTGGCATACAGTATAATGATCAAAAACATATTGTACATGTATGAACATGCCATATATTTTCTGATAAACATTTAATGGCATGAATTCTTTTTCCAAGCAGAGGCATATTCTGTGTATGTTGGCTTCACCTTCTGAGATTAGACATTGTATTCAGAAGACACATCTTACTGTAGATCAGTAACCTCATTAGAAAAGGTTGTAGATGAGCATGATAATTTGGATTTTGAAGTATTGCCGGTATTTAAGTGAATTACTGTTTTATTTTTTCATTAACATTAAATATGATATTAAGGAGCTAGGGAGAGCAAGTTACTATCCTGCATTCACCAAGCATGATAGGTCCTTACCCTGGAAAGCAGCAACACTGGCAGGTAAATCCAGGTTCCTGGACAGATATGTAAATTCAGAGAATAATCCAAGCTCCAGAATCACAGAATTTATTTGTGTGGAGAAAATATTCATTAAACATCAATTAAAGGTTTAATCTCACTTAATAGTAAGAAGGCATTTGCTCAGAAGTAGTTTTATGCTAACTGCCACATTTAAACCTGACTGTTTGTCCGGTCCATTTCTTCTGTGTGTTTTACACTGTTTTAACATCACTTATTATGCATATATACATATTATTTTATAAAGTCATGCTACTATGTTGCTGCTGTAATAATATTCCATGCACATTTAAATTTTACCTGAAAAGCTTCTATACAATTGAAGTGATTGGGTGACATATGTTGTATGACTGCTGTTTAAACACTGGCATTTTGTTTGCATTTTGATACATGAGAAACCATTTGACACAAAAACTTCTATATTTGTATATATCTAGAATTGATTCCATTCAACTAATAGCAAGAGCTACATCTTTCTAATGTGACTCATGTTAATCTTGGAGGTCACTGGAACTTTATATGGTTACATGACTTACATTAGTCAAAATTTGTACCTAAATTTTCATATCAGAAAACGTGACAATTTATAGAAGAAAAAAAACTTTCCTGAACTTGTGATTGATACCTTGTATGTCAGGCATTCTGCTTACACAGTTTACCCATATTATATATCTATATATATATATATATATATATATATATATATATATATATATATATATAAATATATATATCTATATATGGGTCTACTTTTTTTTATCGAAATTTCACAATCCCTGAAAATAAAAGTAAAACCCCACTTCCACGAAAGTGCACTACATCGAAAAGTGCACTTTCGAAAAGCTGATTCACTGAATCGGAAAAAAAAAACAAACTACTATAAACACTATTTTGAAGGGGGCAAGCCCCCTGCACCCCCTGCAACCCCCTACTTAAATATACTAACTCTAAGATCACACTACAGTGGGGAAATGGATATATTTCCTTATCCCCACTATAACGTGCTTTGGTGAATCAGCTTTTGCGAAAGTGCATTTCCAGTGTAGTGCACTTCACTTAAGTGGTTTCGACCTTCTGTTTGTTGAGAAAGTGTGTTTTCGACAAACAGAAGGAGACCCATATATATATATATATATATATATATATATATATATATATGTGTGTGTGTGTGTGTGTGTGTGTGTGTGTGTGTGTGTGTGTGTGTGTATTAACTTGTCATCAAAATTAATAATATTTTTGTTTGTAATAATCACATTGAAACTGGTTCCTATTTAGAAATATTTTATTAGTATTTAATGCTACTCATAAAAAGTGATAGTAAGGATTGCCGTGTAAATATATTCTTTTTAAGTAAACAATTATGAAATAGAAGAAATGAACTTACACAGATCATGAGCATAACAACTGTGTTTTAAATGTACATTCCTTTGCTTTGAACTTTATATAGTAAGAAAATGCAGCAAGAAAGTAATTGTATCAGGTAAATATAGTTCTTGTGTAGCTAATTTTGTAAAAATTCAATACATGTTGAAATTACCACTCTTCTTCACAGCAGTTTGAGTAGATAGCAACAATAGATAATAATTGGGTTCAAACTATCATTTTCTTAGTTTTAAAATTTGATGAAAATGTGTGCAGTGTGATGATAAATTTATATTATGAGGACACAAACCTTGCTAATTCTTGAACCATATATCAATGGTTTTGTACAGCAATGAAATCTGTGAACAATTCAACTGGCACTGAATATGTACTTACTACATTGTTTTATTTGGTACATCCCTGGAAAATATAGACTGCATTTTACCTGAAAGATTGAGTTTTACCTGAACTAATTTTTAATGATGATTTTCTAGTAACTATGCTTAAAAAATGTCAACCTCGTTCTGTAATATTATAAAATAATACGAAACCAGTAATAAAACCCAACACCTTTTTTCAACAGCCAACATCTAACATCATCAGTAAGTGCTTTCATCTGTAACATACTAAGACTTCTTTGGACTGAATAATGCCAAGTAAGGAAATTCTTAAATACAAAAATCACATCACATGATTATCGATTAGTGTTTTAACCCCTTCCTTTTTAAGTAGGCAACAAATTCTCATGGTTATTTAACCCTGGTGGGTAACAAGCATTTAATCTCATTTGCCATAAATATTCATGCCACCCTAGTTCATCTCCTGCATTGAACATTTTTTTCAGGGTTTTTAATTTCATCCAATACTATACATTTGAAGTCTAGTTTACACTTTTGTACCTATAATGCTTTCCCAAGACTTTCTTTTCATCTCTCACTTGTACTGCATATTTATGCTCATAAATACATTTGTATAATTCTCTTACAGTATGACCCACATAAAATGGCATAGAAGAAATGCAGAATGCTAAATATACTACACATTTAGACTAGCATGTCTAACATCCTTTGATTCTGATGCTATAATTATTAATTTTAATTTAATTAGAATCAGTATACAGATAGTCACACAAATTGCAGTTCAAGCATTTCACCATTCCTTTTTTTTTTTACATTTCTTTCTAGACACGTTTAATTTGGCTGAGAAATAATTTTTTAAAACTCTTCCCTCTCTTTTGTATAAAAACAGGAATGTCAACTTCTACCTTAGTGATTTCAGGATAGCCACTAAAGATCTTCCAGTTATTAATCATTATACTTTTAATGGCTTACTTTCAATGGCTTGAGCATCCACACTATTGTGGATCTGCATAGAAGTTCTAAAATCCTTTTCCTTAGGCTTATTTCTAAGACTGTTTACTGTTTTCTAAGATTACATATTTCAGTAAACATATCCGATACTGTACCTTTTGGGTATTCTCTGGTCAAAAATGTATTACATAAACTTAAACCTTCATTCAAAACTTCTGATCCCTCTTGGTAAGATTATTGACACACATTAATTGCTCTTTGACAACATTCTCTTTGGTCTTGCTAGGGTGCATAGTTTTATAATGCAAAAATGTATACTTTCCAAAATAAAACTGTTTTTATTACCAGCTTTTAATTTTTATTTTCAAGTTAGCTCGGTTTTACTATTGTTTTTGGATTTTTCTGTAATATTGCAGTTAATGAATCAAATGTATCACCTACACATAATGAAGTGAGAGCATCACTGTAGACAGTGAAAATTAACTTCCTTCAAATAGTCTCCTTTCATGGTTTGCATAACTAATAAAAATAAGGAATATCCAAATACAGAACCTTGTGGTATACCTCTGCCATGATAAAAAGGTGCAGATATAGTAAAGCCTATTTTTGTGACATTCAGTTTCCTGGATAAATAATCAATTTATGGGCAGAAATTTCATCTCAGGAGCTTTCTGAAGTAATTATATCAGACTGATAAAAAAAAATCACAAATGCTTTTGATAAATTGATAGAAAGAACTGACACATATTTGACTGGTCATAAACCATCATACCTCTTCAAGGAAGGAGACAATAACTGTAATTATAGAGCATTCCTTCTTAAAATCATATTGGCAATTGTGTGATAGATTGCTTAATTGATCTCCAAATATTCAATCAATTTACTAACCTTTATTCAAAAAGTTTTAATAATGACTTATAAGAGAGCAATCAGAAAATGATTTTTCATATTCACATCATTACACTCTTAAATATTGGGAGTAGCACTGTGAATTTCCAGTGACTTGGAAAAGCACTTTTGCAAATTGGTGAATAAAGTGTATTTGTAAGTAGTTAAACCAAAACATCCTGCCAAACTTTAATACTCCTAGACAAACCCCTATCTGTAGTGAGTCTATGACATGAATTAATTTTGATGACAGACTCAAAAATTTTTTCGACTGTAACTAATTTGAATGAAACAAAACAATAAAAGTACCAGAGGAGAAAAGGAATTTCAGCTTATTTCCTTTTTGTTGAATTTATTGACAAAATCACAGCAGTACACTCCAGCACAACAAAGTCCCAAAAAGTTGGGCTTCAAAAGCATATAAACACCACACACATTAACGCTATGTCTCCACACTTGCGTTTTCGTTTAACTCACTTCCTCAGATGTGAATGAATACTAAATGCAAGTACAATTCAACTATATATACATTCACTAATTGAATAATTTAAATTCATCATCTTTAATTAGAAGCCTTAACTGGTCATAATTAATAAATCACAGCTTATCCATGCATACTTTTTCTGTGTGCTGTTTAAAAACATACTCAATTTCAAATCAATGTTATATTTTCCATTCTAATAAATTAATCATTCCTTATTCTAAAACATAACTTAAAATAAATCATTTAATAAAACTTTCGATTTAAAATTTCATAAATAATACATTTAAAATACAATGTGACTTTAGTGTTATAAAATTAGCTGCATCATAGTTCCCTCTAGAGGCCAATGGCTTCATTACATTAAATGCTGTATAAAATACTTACACTTATAAATTTATACTTTATTTAGAACTGGTAATAATACACTGTTTAAAAACTCTTAATGATAATGAATTAAAATTCTAGTATTATAAAGTTATACATTTGATAACTACTTGAATGTAGAATGTGTTATGTTTTGATGTTTCTTAACTAAAAAGATTTACAATTCCATTTCATAGTTTAGCTGCCCTCATTTTTAATACTGGAGCCAAGGACACATTGTTATTCAAACCTGGCGGGTTATAGGCCTCCAAATGTAGTTGCCATAACAACTCTTTGTATTCTATAGTGTCCTCCCACGGCCCCCCTCTAACATCCTTGTCCACAACCTCCAACACAAAAAAGCAAAAACTGCCTCTTCACATTTCATTTTATGTCTATAAAGAGCATTGTTCATACATTTTGTTTTGATTTCATAATTATGCTCATAAATTCTGTTTCTTAGTCTTCTTTCAGACTTTCCAACATAAAATGCTTCACATTTTTTGCACATACTCAAATAAACTATACCCATTGTTTGGCAGTTAGCGTGATACTTGCTTTGAATCAAAATATCCCTACTACTTATATACACAGTGTCCTTGGTACAAATAAAGGAGCATTGAGAACACCTCCCACATTTAAAAGTGCCCATTCTCCCTTTAATCTTACTGTTATCCTTAGTTTTTCCTTCAAAAAAATTCTTCAAGTTTTTTCCTTTTCTGTATGTACATTTTAAAGGATATTTAAATAAGATATCCAGGTCCGATAGTTCACCAAATTTTGCCCATTCCTCTTCCATCAACTTTCTAATAAGTCCTGCCTGTCCACTATAATCCAAGACAAAATTGTTATGTCCCTCAAATTGGTCTTTTTTATTTTTATTCTTACCCTCCACCTCCTCATCTTTTCCCAAAATAGGCTGGTATTTGTCCATCCTTCCTCTAATAACTTCTTCTTCTATTTCACCAATTAAACTATTTGGGTAGCCTCTATCCATGAACATTTTACGTAATTTTCTACACTCATCTTCAAAATCCAAATCTCTCAAAGACATTCTACTGCCTCTAACATATTGTCCTTTAATTATACCCTTTTTATGATGGTGGGGATGGGCACTATCATATGCTAAAAAAGAATTGGAATAACTTTCTTTTCTGTACACTTTAGAATAAAATTCACCCTCTCCTTTCCCCACAAAAATGTCCAAGTATTTTAAAGTTTCTTCACTTTTAGAATAAGTAAAGGAAAGGAAGTTTGTGGTTTGGGAAATGTATTCAAAAAAGGACGTAAATTCTGCATCTGAACCAACCCATAAAAGACAAATATCATCTAAAAATCGCTTATACATTTTCTAACACCCCTTATAATGAGAATTCAAAATATACTTCTGTTCCCAGGCTGCCAATATAATGTTTGCATATATGGGTGCATAACATGCACCCATAGCAATTCCCTTAATTTGCTTGAAGAACTCTCCTTCAAAATGCAAATAATTGCTGTTAAGTACCATATCCATTAGAGTCAAAATTAAACAAAAATCATTGTGAGAAAATTTCCCATAATTATTCAAAGCCTTAGTAGTCCTAACCAACGCGAAATAGTTCAAGATGTTTTTGTATCTAACGAAGCGCCGCATATGGATATGGGCATTCCATCTATATTTAGGTTGAATGCGGAAGAAGAAGTTATTCCCCAAACCAATGTGAGTGAGAGAGACTTGAGAGCGGTGAGGCAAAAAAACAACGGAACTGCTTCTAAAAGCTACAGTGAGGTGATAGCGAGTAACAGGACTGCAGGTAATCCAAACGGAGACAACGCTGTATGTCTCAATCAACGTAATATGGACTTTGAAAATGTTTTTAATTACAAATATAGTTTTAAAACTAAAAATGTACAAAAAGTGGCTGTGAAAGAAGTGAATTTAACATTTAGACACAATATGAAGCTGTTTGATGAAATGTTGTTCAAATTTAAAAGTTTAGAACTGGAAAATGCCTATTTAAATGAATGTTTAAGTTTGAAAATTGTACCCAAAGGACTTAGGGTATGCAAATACCCTAATAAGGTAAGGGTGGGTAGTGAATTTCACGAGGAGCTCTTAAACATTTTTGATAAGTGTGGTTTTGAAATTTTAAAAGCAATTGTTAAAGAAAATATTAGGGAAATGGAAGATTTAAACAAGAGAATAGTGGAGGTTAATGCATGTATTATCAAGGATTTACTTTTTTCCATAGAAGACAATCAGATTAAATATCAGACAATACTCAAAAATATTGAGAAAAGTATGAGGAATATATTTGAGAGAAAATGTAGGAAATTGGATAGGGATATGTTGGAATATAAAGAAAGGACCAATTACCCAAAACCCAGGGATTTTTTTCCCCAAAAATACAATATTGCCTACAACCAGGAATATATGAACGATGAGGAAAACGTGGATGGAAGGATAGATAATGGTGAAATTAATGAAGAACAGGAATTTCCAGACCTAAGGAGATCTGAAAGAATTAGGAATAACTATCAGAAGAACCCTCAAAAAAACTTTCAGGGGGGGGGGGACAAAAACAAAGGTACCAGTACAGGAGCAGGCCTTACAAACAATGGTAATGTGTGAAAATGAGAGGGATAGGCCTCTACATATGACGAAACAGATAATGAATGAGGGGGTAGTATGGAAATTAGAGAATTATAGTATTTATAACTATAGTAGTTTGGAAATAACGGAAGTATTTTTTCAATTATTTACAAAGGGCATGAAATTTGTGCCCAATAGAAAGGCAGATCTCAATAAAGTATTGATAGATTTAAAATTGTTTACAAGGAAGAAAAATTTAGAACTAATGTTCCAAGGACATAGTGAGAATAGCATTGTTAAGGGGAATTTAAGGAAAAGAAGTATTTATAACCCACCTTTAAATCAACAACTAAAAAATTTTGAAATATTGATGGAGAAGAAAATTAGGAAAGCTCTTACAAATAATTGGGTGGGGCACAACTTATCTAAGGAAGAGAATGAATTATTGTTACAGCTATCTAGAGACCCCTCATTAAGAATACTTAAACCTGATAAAGGAGGGGGAACAATTATTATGGACCAAGTGTCCTATGAAGCTAAAATGCTAGAATTATTAGACAACGAAGAGCGGTATACGAGATCTTCCTTAAATGAAATAAATATTGCTAACAAGAAAGTATTTGTAGAGTTGAATGATTTACTATTGGAAGGGAGAATAGATTTGAATACATTCAGATATTTACATGTGGAAAAACCTAAGGTTCCAAATATATTTGGAGTACCTAAGGTTCATAAAAATGTGATGAATCCACCTGTGAGACCAATAGTGTCATCAGAAGGATCTGTGACAGCTCCTATAGCAAAATGGTTAGATCTTAAGTTAAAGGAAGTTGTGAAGGAAGGTGTTGGTATAGTTAAGGATTCGTGGGATTTATTACGGAACATTAAGAAGGAATTTTTTGACGAAAACATAAAATTTATCACATTAGATATAGTGGATCTTTTTTCATCCATTCCTTACAAAGAAGGTTTAGAATGGTTTGAGGAGGCTTTGAATAATTATGGGAAATTTTCACACAATGATTTTTGTTTAATTTTGACTCTAATGGATATGGTACTTAACAGCAATTATTTGCATTTTGAAGGAGAGTTCTTCAAGCAGATTAAGGGAATTGCTATGGGTGCATGCTGTGCACCCATATATGCAAACATTATATTGGCAGCCTGGGAACAGAAGTATGTTTTGAATTCTCAATATAGGGGGTGTTGGAAAATGTACAAGCGATTTTTAGATGATATTTGTATTTTATGGGTTGGTTCAGATGCAGAATTTACGTCCTTTTTTGAATACATTTCCCAAACCACAAACTTCCTTTCCTTTACTTATTCTAAAAGTGAAGAAACTTTAAAATACTTGGACATTTTTGTGAGGAAAGGAGAAAGGAGTGGGTGAATTTTATTCTAAAGTGTACAGAAAAGAAAGTTATTCCAATTCTTTTTTAGCATATGATAGTGCCCATCCCCACCATCATAAAAAGGGTATAATTAAAGGACAATATGTTAGAGGCAGTAGAATGTCTTTGAGAGATTTGGATTTTGAAGATGAGTGTAGAAAATTACGTAAAATGTTCATGGATAGAGGCTACCCAAATAGTTTAATTGGTGAAATAGAAGAAGAAGTTATTAGAGGAAGGATGGACAAATACCAGCCTATTTTGGGAAAAGATGAGGAGGTGGAGGGTAAGAATAAAAATAAAAAAGACCAATTTGAGGGACATAACAATTTTGTCTTGGATTATAGTGGACAGGCAGGACTTATTAGAAAGTTGATGGAAGAGGAATGGGCAAAATTTGGTGAACTATCGGACCTGGATATCTTATTTAAATATCCTTTAAAATGTACATACAGAAAAGGAAAAAACTTGAAGAATTTTTTTGAAGGAAAAACTAAGGATAACAGTAAGATTAAAGGGAGAATGGGCACTTTTAAATGTGGGAGGTGTTCTCAATGCTCCTTTATATGTACCAAGGACACTGTGTATATAAGTAGTAGGGACATTTTGATTCAAAGCAAGTATCATGCTAACTGCCAAACAATGGGTATAGTTTATTTGAGTATGTGCAAAAAATGTGAAGCATTTTATGTTGGAAAGTCCGAAAGAAGACTAAGAAACAGAATTTATGAGCATAATTATGAAATTAAAACAAAATGTATGAACAATGCTCTCTATAGACATAAAATGAAATGTGAAGAGGCAGTTTTTGCTTTTTTTGTGTTGGAGGTTGTGGACAAGGATGTTAGAGGGGGGCCGTGGGAAGACACTATAGAATACAAAGAGTTGTTACGGCAACTACATTTGGAGGCCTATAATCCACCAGGTTTGAATAACACTGTGTCCCTGGCTCCAGTATTAAAAATGAGGGCAGCTAAACTATGAAATGGAATTGTAAGTCTTTTTAGTTAAGAAACATCAAAACATAACACATTCTACGTTCAAGTAGTTATCAAATGTATAACTTTATAATACTAGAATTTTAATTCATTATCATTAAGAGTTTTTAAACAGTGTATTATTACCAGTTCAAAATAAAGTACAAATTTATAAGTTTAAGTATTTTATACAGCATTAAATGTAATGAAGCCATTGGCCTCTAGAGGGAACTATGATGCAGCTAATTTTATAACACTAAAGTCACATTGTATTTTAAATGTATTATTTAGGAAGTCTTAAACAGAAAGTTTTATTAAATGATTTATTTTAAGGTATGTTTTAGAATAAGGAATGATTAATTTATTAGAATGGAAAACATAACATTGATTTGAAATTGAGTATGTTTTTAAACAGCACACTGAAAAAGTATGCATGGATAAGCTGTATTTTATTAATTATGACCAGGTTAGGCTTTTAATTAAAGATGATGAATTTAAATTATTCAATTAGTAAATGTATATATAGTTGAATTGTACTTGCATTTAGTATTCATTCACATCTGAGGAAGTGAGTTAACCGAAAACGCAAGTGTGGAGACATAGCGTTAATGTGTGTGGTGTTTATATGCCTTTGAAGCTCAACTTTTTGGGACTTTGTTGTGCTGGAGTGTACTGCTGTGATTTCGTCAATAAATTCGACAAAAAGGAAATAAGCTGAGATTCCTTTTCTCCTCTGCTACTTTTATTGTTTTGTTTGGTTGCTTACACGTACTAGCCTCCATTGTACTGTAATTTGAATGAAAGCTTACGATGAGGCCCACCATTGAAGTCAGTGTTTGTGAAGTCTGAATTAGTGGTGATGCAGTGCCTGTCAAACTCATGAGATATCTCATTTCTATCTATGACCAGAACCCTCTTTCATTTTTATTTAATTAATTCCTTTTTCATTTGTTTTGTCCATTATGTAACTTCCAAGTATAAGATGTTTCCTTCACTTTATTTAAATTTGTTTAACCAGTATTATTCTTTCTTTTTTTACAAAGATGTTTCATAAAATTTCTTTAAGAAATATTACAATTACAATCCTCAGTATAGTAAATAAAACGATAGAATTGAAATTTTTAAGTGTCTTTCTTAGCTTCTGAACTGCTGCGGTGGTGCAGCAGTTAGCGGTGCTGCCTCACAGGAAGAGGTTCTCTGGTTTGACTCCCAGCTGGGGTGCTTTCTGTGTGGAGTCTGCATGTCCTCCCTGTGGTTACATGGGTTTCTTCCGGGTGCTCCAGTTTCCTCCCACATCCCAAAGACATGCTGTGGGTGAATTGGACACTCTAAATTGGCCATAGGTGTGAGTGTGTGCGTGCGTGTGTCTTCTGTGGAAGGTTGGGCACTGGGCTGGCAACTCAACACCGTAAAACTCCACTGCCAATCTTTCTGTGGACCTTTGTTGCACTGTGGCGACCCCTTACCAGGATAAGCCAAAAGGAGATGACTTAGTTTCCGAACCGAATAATGACTTGCTTTAAAGGGAATAATCTATGAGCGACTTGCCATTTTAAAAGGTTTAAAAATATTAAATTTTGTACTAACATCCTAAAAAAGAGAGCATGTTATACACTGCAATCTAGCCAAGGCTAGAAGGTACAAACAAGAATTTATTGTAACAGTAAGTGCTTTCGTGGGCACTCAAACAGCCACTTCTTCAGACTGTTCCAACAAAACTAATACACCACATTTATATAGTTAACAAAATAAGCACATGATGGTCAGATGTTTAAAAAGGTCCAATGGGACTTAGAAAACAATCAAAAACATATAATTAAAACACGGCTTATAAAAATGTTTAAATACAGATATAGTATAAAATCTGAAATTACCAAGAAACTGTATGCCCCTAAACTACATTAGTTTATACAAAATGTACATTCTAAAGGTAAAAATAACATTCTAAAGATAAAAATACTATCTCATCAAATTTCTTAGTTTTAGAATGCAAGCTATTGAGCATGTATCAGTTAACCCTGGGTATTTGAAGGCATCTAATCTGAGCTGCCAATACAATTATCGCTGCTCTAGCCATAAAGAAAATGGTCCTCCCCTAATATGAGAACAGATCTGGTTAATAATCCTAAAGGAGAAAGAATGGCCAGGGTTATTGAGTATATGTTTGGTTAAGGCATTCTCAGCTTTCCTGTTCCTAATAGCATATAGATGTTCGTATATGAGTTCCTTAAGTTTCCTATCCATCTTACCTATATAGAAACCTAAGCAGGAATTACACTTAGCTAAGTATATGCATCCCTTAGAATTGAAGTTATACCTCCCGTTGCAAACAATATTTGTATTATTAACTTGGCACAAAGAACCAGTATCTATGAATCTGAAAAAATTGCAGGCTTCACATTTAAAAATACCCTTAGTCCTCAGGGTTTGTAACATATTGTTACCTAAGAGGTACTTCAAATTTCTGCCCCTCCTAAATACAATATTAGGGGTGGGGGGCAATCTTTTCTGCACATTCTCATCCAGGTTAATAAAATTCCAATTTCTCTCCAAAATGTTCTTATATGCATCAGTACTAAAAGTGGTGATAAATGAAATAGAAAAGTCAGGGCTATGGTTAACTTGGTGAGTCCTATCTTCCATAACACACCCAAAGAGGGGCTACTACTGTAATTATTCAAGTATAGGCCTCCATATGTTTCAGACCCATTCAAAATAGCTCTAAAGTGTCCAGCATTCCTTTTAGAGTTAACCTCATGAATCAATTTATCCAGAAAATAATCTGGGTAACCTCGGTTCATAAATAGGGTACACAAAAAATTACATTCCTCCTTAAAATCAACCAAGTTCAAAACCATTCTGGCTGCCCTGACTAGCTGGCCTTTCACCACTGATTTTTTTCTGATGCATAGGGTTTGAGCTGGTAAAGTGGAGGAAAGAATTTGAATATGTCTCCTTTCTGTGGATAGTGGTTACATACTTCTGTCTGACCCTGTCCTTCTGTAAGTATACATCCAGATATGCAATTTTCTCCATATGAAAATTACTGGTAAATCTTAAAAAATCAGTTGTAGTATTAATGTATACCAGAAATTCATTTAAAATGTCAGCACCACCCTCAAACATTAGGAATATATTGTCCAGGTATCAAGTGTAATAAACAAAATAGTTTGACTATAACCTATGTTCCAGAACAAATTTCCTCTCCCAAAAACACGACCAAATTTGTAAAGCTAGCCCCACATGGTGACCCCATGGCTACCCCTTTCCTTTGAATATAAAATGAATCATTGAACATGAAAAAGTTATTCTTAAGGATAATGTCCAAGAAATCCTGGACCAGATAGAGCTCATCTTGGTCATTCCCTTTATCAAGTAACACCTCTGTTACTCACTCAATGCCAAGTTCCTGGGGTATTATGGTATAAAGGTCTTTAACATCTATTGTGGCAAAGTTATAAGACTCATTATACCTCAGGCCATTAATTTTTTCCAGAAAGACCCAGGAATCTTTACAAATTTTGGTCTCAGTACTTACATATTTTTTCAGAATTTTCACATGATAGAAACCTCATTTGATTGAAACTCATTTGACTGAGACCATAAGACTGAATTTTCAAAAGACTGAAAAGTCACTTGACTGAAACCTGTAAGACTGAAACCCATAATACGGAATTTCAACATACTAAATTGTAAACTGGACCATATAAAACCAGACTAGGTGAGCGGCTATGCCCCCCACACCCCCAATGCGGGGGGCTGTGCCTCCACACCCCCTTAACTGTATATACTAACTCCACAATTGCACTACAGTGGGGAAAAGGGTGTATACCTTTCACTTACCTTACAGTATTCTATATTCTGCCACTACTATATCCTTTTCCCCACTGCAGTACAATCCTGGAGTTAGTATATATAGTTAGCCCCCCACATTGGGGGGTGTGGGGGGATAGCCCCCCACCTAGTCTGGTTTTATATGGTCTAGTTTAAAATTTAGTATGTTGAAATTAAGTATTATGGGTTTCAGTCAAGTCACTTTTCAGTCTTTTGAAATTTCAGTTTATATGGTCTAGTTTAAAATTTAGTATGTTGAAATTAAGCATTATGAGTTTCAGTCAAGTGACTTTTCAGTCTTTTGAAATTTCAGTCTTATGGTCTCAGTCAAATGAGTTTCAGTCAAATGTTCATATGATAGGGATATATATATATATATATATATATATATATATATATATATATGTATAGATCACCTGCAGAACATCGACAGCCCAAAACACCATCACGCATATGACCAATGCCATATGGTCGACACTCACAATAGCGACAGTGCCAGAACTTCACAAAAAAGGAAAATAAAATTTCCTTTTTTGTACTAGGAGGGGGGCTACGCCCCCTTACTTTTAATATACCAACTCTGAGATCACACTACAGTGCAAGAATGGAAATTTTTCCATCCCGCACTAATGGGAGTTAGCGTTTCCCCATTGTCGATATTCTGAATGTCGACCATATGGCATTGGCAATATGGGTGTCGGCGTTGTGAGCTGTCGGTGTTCTGTATGGGACCCATATATATATATATATATATATATATATATATATATATATATATACATATATATACATATATATATATATATATATATATATATATATATATATATATATATATATATATAAAATCATAATATAATTATTTTAAAAAGTACTAACCTATCTTCAAAAGTAAAAAACAAAACAAAAAATTTGTTCCATTTTTAATAAGAAGTAACACTTTTTCAATATTATTATTAATTTTACTCATCTCAATAGATTTTTTATTCCTAAATATTTTAGTTATTTTTATTCCCAATTATATTGATATTTATCTTTAAACTTACTCACTAGCAATTGATTTAATAATACACTTTCATAGATTAGTACTAAGCTAACTGCCCTTGCGTGCCATTTTAAGCCTAGCCAATGATCCCTTGTGAGACTCAAACACTGCACTTTGTACTTGTAAGGCAAACACCTTAACCATTAGGCCACCCAGGCCTTTCAGTTGTATTATTAAATTTCAGTCATGATACTTTTTGAAAACTTTTCAGTTTCCTCATCTATTACTTTGATTTAATAATTTAAATCTCGTATACTCAGTAAAATATCATCCCTAAAAAGAAACTGTAGTTTAGATTGACAATCCTTGTTAATTCAGAATCCATCTTTTTTGTTGATTCTTATACTATTAGCTAAGGTTCAGTAACTAATGCAAATAGTGAAGTGGACAAGGGACTCCCTTGCTTTGTTTAAAGTGAATCTTTAAGAACTGTAAGATCCACATATGCTTTGGAAATATCTACTATATATCTTAATCTTGTAACAAGGATGGAAGTAAATATTTAATAATGAAACAGGTCTATATGAGGAAACTAACTTATTATGATTTCCTGATTTAAGTATAGGTGAGATAACAGAAAATTCCCACGAGGAAGGAATTATTTTGCCACTCTGAGTTATCATGAAAATGTCACTCAGTAATTCTAAAATATTTAATTGAAGCAGAATATATAATTCCATACTTAAACCACCTAACTCTGGAACGTTACCATTTTCTCCTTTTTATAGCTTTCCTTAATTTCTATTATGGTAAATGGCTTATTCAACAGAGACATTTGTTATCATTTTATTATTATTTTTATCTTTATTAAGATCCTCATGGATTTTTTTAAATACTAAGCATTTCTTGTATGTCTGAAGTAAGATTATTAGTGTGAGTATTTTGGATATTACTGATTTGTGCCTTTTGTTTAACATCTTACTTCCAGTAGCTAATCTATGTGGATTTTTGAATCATTGCATAACTGTGCAACTTTATTTTTTCTAAAGCTATCTCCACTTTATGCATTAAAACTGTTTGGTATTTTATTATTTTTAACGACTGCAGTATTATCTAATTTGTTTGTTGTTCAGACCCTGTGTTGTGTATTTCATCTTGCATTTTTAATAACTCTTTATCACACTCTTTCTTTTTATTGCTAGCCCATCTTCTCATTTTGTCTTTAATATACATTTTTAAGGAGTCCCATAATATTACTTTACTAACCTGGCCATTATCAAAGATAAAAAAAATCTCAATTTGCTCCTTAAGGTAACTCTTAAATTCTTTTAATTTCATCATATAAACTGTGATTTTATAAATAATCTGACATTTCCTTACATCCATTAATATAGTAATACTTACTGCATTATGATCAGATGAGGACAAGGAATAGTTTTCAAATAATTGACATTATAAAGTAAATCTGTAGAGGCATAAATCCTATCAGTTCTAGTTTACATCCCATGTGCATAACAATAATGAGTGTAGAACAATGATTTATATTCTTTTTGGATATTAAATCAATTAAATTATTATTACTAATATGTCTGTTTAGTGCTTTACTCAGTCCAAAAAGATGCGTGACTTTCCAATGAGCAATAAAATGAAAGTAGAAATTCAAACAAATAAATCCATGTAAGTTAGCAAATTGTTTATTCCAAGCAGTAAGCTTCGCCAAAGGCTTCTTCAGACTCTTTACACAAACTAAAACTTTGAACATCACTTTTAAAACCAACAAAAGCTTGTGATAGGATCTCTATAATCACATGTTTCCTTCATTTAAAAATACAGTAACCCATTAAACTCAGTTCCATGAATGTTACCTTGTTCAGCTAAGAAAAATACTGGTATATTAAAAGTAAGAACTGAATAGTTCAAAATAAACATACATAAAAAACATACATAAAAACATACATAAAATGCATCGGTGCCCAAACATACATTATATTATATTAAACAATTGAGTATATCTCAGAGCCTTGTCATATTTACTTATCATCTCATGGTGCTTTAGGAAAATCTCGTACTGAACTTTCAGGCAGTATATATCAAAAAGCCATTTCAGACTTGGTTAGTATAACCCAAACTGCTTGTAATGCACATATTTACAAAGTGTGACTTTAGATATTTCCGTGTTTTACTGGAAGTTCATACTATCCAGAGTAGACTCGTAAAACAGTCAACAATTACAGGTGGTTAAAAACTTGTATCACATTAGTTAGGCTATTCTCGTATAAATCAAAAGTTAAAAACAGTTTTTCAAAATTACTTATTTTCTGCAGACTCTGAAACGCTTTTAAAATCACAGCACAACAAAGTATTCCTTGCGCGTATGTGCCTGGTTAATTCTTGAATGCAAAACAAAGAACGCTACTGTGCGTACTTACGTACCATAGCGTTCATAAAAATAAACATTGTGTCTATTTAAAAAAAGCCGATTAGGCTTACAACAGGCATAAGTACATGACGAGCTTTTCAATAGCTGTCCATTAGTTCATGCCTTAGTCTCTTCAATCTCCGTTAATAAACAGGGACATTTGACATTTCAGGATGTGAACGTAACTTACAAAAATGTGGGTGGAAGAATGCTTCAACAATAAACGAAGCAACAAAACGTCTATATGGAAACAGAGCAATATCTTAATAATTAACTTGACTCGTACAGATCCACAATGGTGGAAATAAGCACACTGACTTAAGCAACCATTAATTGCACTTTATAATTGTTACATCCTTGATACCCAAATTTAAAATATAGACATTGTGAAATGTTAAAACTCTTATGTGGTGAAGCGGAAAATATAGGGAAGGAATACATGAGGGGAAAGGGAAAATGGGAAGTATTTTGGCACATATATTCTGTTAATCCCGAATGGCATCCTGAGGTGTCTTACATTAGTTTTATAAACAGTACTTTTCAATACTAAATATATGTGTGCAAAGATTCATTTCTTATGACAAATGTTGAAAGTATATGAAATGCCTACAATATGTCTGAGTATATAGATAGGTCATCTACACCATGGTCATAATGTTGTGAGGAAAATGTACCTAACTAATGTGGAATTTAGAACAGTTAGTGGGAGATCTCTTTACCTCGTAATCTTCTACTTTTCAAAAATGGCTTTATTTGGATTTTATCGTTAAGGCCTGGTGGTTTATCGGACCTTAATCTTATGATCCATCTTGTTTCTTGTTCTAAAGTTCTGTTAATTAGATCACCACCTCTGAATCCTTCATACACACATTGAATGGCACAGAACTTAAAGGAATGACTGGTACCAGTTGAACTTTTATGTCTAGCCAATGCATTGGTTTCTGTACCTACTCTAAGGTGGTACGTGTGTTCCCTAATCCTCTCCTTAAATGATCTATTTGTTTTCCCTATGTAGTAACTATTACATCCTAAACATTTAGCCATATATATGACATTTTACTTTCACAGTTGGTGTTAGTGTTAAAATTGTAAATGCGTCCTGTAGTAGGGTGCTCAAAACTAGTTTCTTTATTAATATAAATACATTGATTGCAATGACCACAGGGTACTGTGTTTCTATTCACTGTCGACCTGTTAACTAGTGGATGTCTTGGTCTACATAGGATACTCTTCAGATTGGGAAGGTTTTATAAGCTATACGAGGTGTGGGGCCAGCAATCTCACTAACTTCTATATCTGAATTCAAAATACCCCAGTGTTTCTTCATAATGCTTTTCACTTGCAGGCTCATTTTACTAAAAGTAAGGTTAGCTCTAACTTCATTCCTAGGGGAACCTGAGCTAGTGGTCATTGCTTCATGTGCCATAAAATATGGTTTCGCAGTACTTGTTCTTAAGGTCTCCACTGTGTTAATAGTGTCTAATATTTCTTTTTCTTTGTAACCTCTCTCCAGAAATCTCTCCTTCATGTCCTCTATTCCTGAAACATAAGTTTCTTGTTGTGGATTCAATCTAGATACCCTCATAAATTGTCCTTTAAGGACGTTTTGAAATACATGGCCGGGATGCATACTTTGTCTATGTAATATATTGTTTCTTTGGCAATCTTTCCTATAAATAGTTGTGTTGATCATACCATTGGTCATTCTAAATACTTCCACGTCCAAAATGGAAGATTGCTAACTGAGAAGTTTGCAGTAAATTTTAAGAAGTCCGTGGTATTGTCCAAGTAAGAAACAAAGTTTAATAGGGAGGGTTCATCTCCAAGCCATATAAAAAGAGGTCGTCCACAAAACGACAGTACATTGCAGCATGTTCTATAAATGATAGATTATTGAAGAGAAAAATATCTTCCCATCTGGCCATGACTAGGTTGGCGTAGCTATTTGCACATGATGTGCCCATAGCCACGCCATCCTTCTGTAAGTAAATGACTTCTTCAAATGCAAAGACATTATTAGTTAATATAGTCTCTAATAGCAGGGTCACAAGGTCAATCTTTCTATCAGTGAAGTCTGAATGTGCTTTCAAATATTCAGTGATCAGTCTTATTCCTCGTCATTGGGGATCACTGTGAATAAGCTAACCACATCAAGTGTCACAAAGAAAAAATGTTGGTTCGTATCCAATGAGTGAGTTTGAGAATATAGGTCTAAAAGAAATTGCTTACTATCTTTCAGGATCTTCTTATTACCATTAACTAACGGTCTAAGTACACTCTCTAGATAAATAGATAGGGGTTCTGTTACCCACCCTTGACCTGCAACAATAGGTCTAAATGGTGGGTCTCTGCTGTTCTTATGGACTTTAGGAAGTCCCTGTATGATCGGTATAGTGGGATTGTTCACCTTTAGGTATCCATACAGCTCTTGTGTTATGTCATGCGATAGTACCAGGTCATCTAGGTATTGTAAACACTAAAGACCATGTTATTTAAATTAGCCTTAGTTACTTTTGTATATGTAGTTGTATCTTCAAGCATCTGAAACATTTTATTTGCATAGTAAGTATAGTCCATAATGACAACGGTCCTCCTTTATCTGCTGGTCTTATTACAATAGACCTGTCATTTCTCAATGAATTCAAAGCTTGCCTTTGTTTATAGTTTAAATTACGTCCATGTTTGGATGGTTTATTCTCTTGATGACTTCTATATATTTCATCTTCCACTACATTCCCAAATACCTCTATAGTCGGGTTCAGTTGTGGAACATATGTACTATTTGGACGATGCTTACTCATAACTTGGCTACTATCTGAGTTGCCAAAATCCAACCTTAATTGTAAATTCGAACATACATTTTTGTTTCTATAATAGTATCTACTAGATCGTTAGGTTTTGTAGGAATAAAACCTAGGCCTTTACTTAAGACCTGTATTTCATATTCATTCAGTGCCCTACCAGATAAATTCATGATTAACGATTTTGTCTCCCCACATTTTCTTGATTGTGGGGCCTAGTTGTTCCTGTTCGTCTATTGAGCCTTTCCTTTTCTGTCTCCCCCTGCTTGTGGACCTTCTTTTGTCCAAAAAATGGTTCTGGGCTATGGGGAGGGGCCGGACATCTGTTTGAATTGAAAATGGCACTGTTTGCTTTTGGTCTAACTACTGCTGCACCTGATCTCTGTCGTCTGTGATGCAACCTGTCAAACTCTCACCTAACTCACCTTGGTTCTCTCTCCCATTACTTAGTATCTGTGAGGGGCTGTGAGTCTCTGTCTCTATATGATTAGATTCTGTCAACTGTGGATCAGGTCCTGTGCTGTTTCCAATAATTGGAACTTCAGGACCATCACTCTGTTTATTACGTGGGGTGAGTTTGTTGGACAATCTATTTTCTGTGTTAATATTTTGTTGATAACTATCTGGTTTGTTAACAGGTGTGGTTAAGGTAGTATTCCTGAAACTTTTACCTGTTACACCTGATGGTCTCTGAGATCCATTTAAATCAGAATTGAAGTGTGAGTTCGTGTCATTTCCCTGGGCCAAGTGAAAACATTATTATTTCTAAAATCTCGTAAATCCCTGGTAATTTTACTTTTTCTGGTCTAACATCCGTTTCTCTAAAAATAACACATCTTCTATAACTTTTCTTAGTTTACTCATACATATTTCATTATTACTATATTTGCATTCAAAATCTTTAAACAAATTGTTAACAACCAATCTCAATCTCTCCTCTTCAGGTAGGTGAAATTCAATCAAAAGTTTCATATAGCTAAAACTCAACTCAAGGTTGAGTTGCTGCCAACGATATAGAAGATCTGGCAGTGAAGTACCAGAGGTGGGCATTTTTAGTACTCTTAGCCCACGAGGTATGATTTGCTTACTTAAACATACTTCAAAATAATGTCTCTGAACTTGTAGTTTGATTAATTTAGTAAACACAGTCTCTAATTCATGTAAGTCTTTGGAAACATCCAAGTTAGTCATACCTAACTGAGTATCAGTTCCTCCATCTACGACTGGATTAAAGTCCATGAGTAGGTTTGTACTCCCAGAGACACAAGTCTTAAATCTGTCCAGGACACTTGAAGTAGGTTCTAACACTCTCGGTACATAAGGCAGTTCAATATTCACATTACTTTCATTCGCCATCCTCACTCTCTGCAGCTCTGACAAAAGTAAAAAGTAAATGCACAAATCCAAAACTCAGAGCTGCTGTTAGTTGAGGTAGGATACTCACGCTAAAACACTAGTAAAACTCAGTCCAAAAGATGCGTGACTTTCCAATGAGCAATAAAATGAAAGTAGAAATTCAAACAAATAAATCCATGTAAGTTAGCAAATTGTTTATTCCAAACGAGTAAGCGCTTTAAGCCAAAGGCTTCTTCAGACTCTTTACACAAACTAAAACTTTGAACATCACTTTTAAAACCAACAAAAGCTTGTGATAGGATCTCTATAATCACATGTTTCCTTCATTTAAAAATACAGTAACCCATTAAACTCAGTTCCATGAATGTTACCTTGTTCAGCTAAGAAAAATACTGGTATATTAAAAGTAAGAACTGAATAGTTCAAAATAAACATACATAAAAAACATACATAAAAACATACATAAAAATGCATCGGTGCCCAAACATACATTATATTATATTAAACAATTGAGTATATCTCAGAGCCTTGTCATATTTACTTATCATCTCATGGTGCTTTAGGAAAATCTCGTACTGAACTTTCAGGCAGTATATATCAAAAGCCATTTCAGACTTGGTTAGTATAACCCAAACTGCTTGTAATGCACATATTTACAAAGTGTGACTTTAGATATTTCCGTGTTTTACTGGAAGTTCATACTATCCAGAGTAGACTCGTAAAACAGTCAACAATTACAGGTGGTTAAAAACTTGTATCACATTAGTTAGGCTATTCTCGTATAAATCAAAAGTTAAAAACAGTTTTTCAAAATTACTTATTTTCTGCAGACTCTGAAACGCTTTTAAAAATCACAGCACAACAAAGTATTCCTTGCGTATGTGCCTGGTTAATTCTTGAATGCAAAACAAAGAACGCTACTGCGTGCATTACCATAAGCGTTCATAAAATAAACATTGTGTCTATTTAAAAAGCCGATTAGGCTTACAACAGGCATAAGTACATGACGAGCTTTTCAATAGCTGTCCATTAGTTCATGCCTTAGTCTCTTCAATCTCCGTTAATAAACAGGGACATTTGACATTTCAGGATGTGAACGTAACTTACAAAAATGTGGGTGGAAGAATGCTTCAACAATAAACGAAGCAACAAAACGTCTATATGGAAACAGAGCAATATCTTAATAATTAACTTGACTCTCGTACAGATCCACAATGGTCATGGCCAGATGGGAAGATATTTTTCTCTTCAATAATCTATCATTTATAGAACATGCTGCAATGTACTGTCGTTTTGTGGACGACCTCTTTTTTATATGGCTTGGAGATGAACCCTCCCTATTAAACTTTGTTTCTTACTTGGACAATACCACGGACTTCTTAAAATTTACTGCAAACTTCTCAGTTAGCAATCTTCCATTTTTGGACGTGGAAGTATTTAGAATGACCAATGGTATGATCAACACAACTATTTATAGGAAAGATTGCCAAAGAAACAATATATTACATAGACAAAGTATGCATCCCGCCATGTATTTCAAAACGTCCTTAAAGGACAATTTATGAGGGTATCTAGATTGAATCCACAACAAGAAACTTATGTTTCAGGAATAGAGGACATGAAGGAGAGATTTCTGGAGAGAGGTTACAAAGAAAAGAAATATTAGACACTATTAACACAGTGGAGACCTTAAGAACAAGTACTGCGAAACCATATTTTATGGCACATGAAGCAATGACCACTAGCTCAGGTTCCCTAGGAATGAAGTTAGAGCTAACCTTACTTTTAGTAAAATGAGCCTGCAAGTGAAAAGCATTATGAAGAAACACTGGGGTATTTTGAATTCAGATATAGAAGTTAGTGAGATTGCTGGCCCCACACCTCGTATAGCTTATAAAAACCTTCCCAATCTGAAGAGTATCCTATGTAGACCAAGACATCCACTAGTTAACAGGTCGACAGTGAATAGAAACACAGTACCCTGTGGTCATTGCAATCAATGTATTTATATTAATAAAGAAACTAGTTTTGAGCACCCTACTACAGGACGCATTTACAATTTTAACACTAACACCAACTGTGAAAGTAAAAATGTCATATATATGGCTAAATGTTTAGGATGTAATAGTTACTACATAGGAAAACAAATAGATCATTTAAGGAGAGGATTAGGGAACACACGTACCACCTTAGAGTAGGTACAGAAACCAATGCATTGGCTAGACATAAAAGTTCAACTGGTACCAGTCATTCCTTTAAGTTCTGTGCCATTCAATGTGTGTATGAAGGATTCAGAGGTGGTGATCTAATTAACAGAACTTTAGAACAAGAAACAAGATGGATCATAAGATTAAGGTCCGATAAACCACCAGGCCTTAACGATAAAATCCAAATAAAGCCATTTTTGAAAAGTAGAAGATTACGCAGGTAAAGAGATCTCCCACTAACTGTTCTAAATTCCACATTAGTTAGGTACATTTTCCTCACAACATTATGACCATGGTGTAGATGACCTATCTATATACTCAGACATATTGTAGGCATTTCATATACTTTCAACATTTGTCATAAGAAATGAATCTTTGCACACATATATTTAGTATTGAAAAGTACTGTTTATAAAAACTAATGTAAGACACCTCAGGATGCCATTCGGGATTAACAGAATATATGTGCCAAAATACTTCCCATTTTCCCCTTTCCCCCTCATGTATTCCTTCCCTATATTTTCCGCTTCACCACATAAGAGTTTTAACATTTCACAATGTCTATATTTTAAATTTGGGTATCAAGGATGTAACAATTATAAAGTGCAATTAATGGTTGCTTAAGTCAGTGTGCTTATTTCCACCATTGTGGATCTGTACGAGTCAAGTTAATTATTAAGATATTGCTCTGTTTCCATATAGACGTTTTGTTGCTTTGTTTATTGTTGAAGCATTCTTCCACCCACATTTTTGTAAGTTACGTTCACATCCTGAAATGTCAAATGTCCCTGTTTATTAACGGAGATTGAAGAGACTAAGGCATGAACTAATGGACAGCTATTGAAAAGCTCGTCATGTACTTATGCCTGTTGTAAGCCTAATCGGCTTTTTTTAAATAGACACAATGTTTATTTTTATGAACGCTATGGTACGTAATGCACGCACAGTAGCGTTCTTTGTTTTGCATTCAAGAATTAACCAGGCACATACGCAAGGAATACTTTGTTGTGCTGTGATTTTTAAAAGCGTTTCAGAGTCTGCAGAAAATAAGTAATTTTGAAAAACTGTTTTTAACTTTTGATTTATACGAGAATAGCCTAACTAATGTGATACAAGTTTTAACCACCTGTAATTGTTGACTGTTTCTGAGTCTACTCTGGATAGTATGAACTTCCAGTAAAACACGGAAATATCTAAAGTCACACTTTGTAAATATGTGCATTACAAGCAGTTTGGGTTATACTAACCAAGTCTGAAATGGCTTTTTGATATATACTGCCTGAAAGTTCAGTACGAGATTTTCCTAAAGCACCATGAGATGATAAGTAAATATGACAAGGCTCTGAGATATACTCAATTGTTTAATATAATATAATGTATGTTTGGGCACCGATGCATTTTTATGTATGTTTTTTATGTATGTTTTTATGTATGTTTATTTTGAACTATTCAGTTCTTACTTTTAATATACCAGTATTTTTCTTAGCTGAACAAGGTAACATTCATGGAACTGAGTTTAATGGGTTACTGTATTTTTAAATGAAGGAAACATGTGATTATAGAGATCCTATCACAAGCTTTTGTTGGTTTTAAAAGTGATGTTCAAAGTTTTAGTTTGTGTAAAGAGTCTGAAGAAGCCTTTGGCGAAAGCTTACTGTTTGGAATAAACAATTTGCTAACTTACATGGATTTATTTGTTTGAATTTCTACTTTCATTTTATTGCTCATTGGAAAGTCACGCATCTTTTTGGACTGAGTTTTACTAGTGTTTTAGCGTGAGTATCCTACCTCAACTAACAGCAGCTCTGAGTTTTGGATTTGTGTGTTTAGTGCTTTAACCAATGCTAAAATTGTAGCTTTCTCCTGTTCCCTTGTATCTTATATACTAGATATGCAGTTAAAGATCCCCTGCAAAAATGAAACTACCCTTCCAATGACTTTGTAATAAATTTAAGTGATCTTTAGCCACTCTTGCACCTTTTCCAGGGATCCAGTAAAATTTAGTAGTGCATAGTGTTTGCCATTATACTTATTAGAAATGTATACAGTCCTTTGGGATCATTAATAGATTCCATGACCTTAGGCATTACAATAAATTTTCTCCATACAATAGTAGTTCCTCTACTCTTTTTGTTAAAAGAAACAGATGATAACATTTTGTAGCCAAAGTTATTTAAATATTATATATCTTTATCTATGAAGTGAGTCTCTTACAACAATATAATGTCTCCTCTATTTGATTTTGGATAACTCATTATTGATTTCCTTTTGTTGCCATTATTTAATCCATTTACATTAATAGATAATAGATTAAAACAACCCATACTATGTATTTAAAAAGATTTATTTTAAAAGATAATATAATACATTTATCCACCATATTAATATAATTGTATATAAGACTCTAATGCATTCCTTCAACACTAACTTAATATTCCACATTTTTTAATTCTTCCTGTCTACAAACTAAACTACTAGAACTCATAAATAAAAACAGAAACAAGTCTACAACTGTAACTTCATAGTTCATAGATTAGTACTAGGTTAACTAGGTTAATTTATCATTATTATTAACATGCATTTTACACTAAAACCATTGAAACTGGCATCAGAGGCAGTAGATAACTGAGTCTGCATTGCATTAAATGTGCATGTTTTCTGAATCTGTAGCTTTTTAACACTGATTCACAGCTCTGACCCATCTCCATACTGTTATTACAACATTTTTCATTTAACAAAGTATATGGTATTTGTACAGCATGATTTCTTTAATTATGCCACATTATTGACAAGCACTGGTCCCTAGAATATTTGGTTGCTTTAAATGAGAGTACAGTGAAATGTCTTTAAATAACCTATATTTTTTACATTTATATTTATGGCCAAGTCAGTCTTAACTTAAAGGCTTTAATTTATGGCCTGAAAATGACCAAAGTAACCATGCAGAAAAACAGATTGTTATTTGAAGTAACTGCTTTTAAAGTAAAGTCAGACAGGATATTGCATTCAGCACCTGTCGGCTCCTGTAACTAGCATAAATACCACATACATACTTTTAATCATCAACTTACCTGTGCAAAATTCATGTTTAACAGTGTTAGCAACATTAACTCTATACTTGTCAACATTCTATAATTTTAACTGTCTTTAACACTGTTTAAAACATTGATCTTATCCACTGTATACATGTCTATACTGTCAATAAGAATTTCAGCTTTGTTATGCTCATTTGTTTCTAATGCACTTAGAGTTTTATGAAAACTTTATTTCAACTGTTATAGACACTTGCAAAGTCTACAGACTCTGTTAAATGCTTTTTATTTTTTTCATGCCTGTGCTCACAGTACTTACAATGGATTTGGGTTCTGCCTGCTTGCTTATTGCCAGCTGCCACCTTGCCTACCATATGGTTACCAGGAATTTTGATTATGCTTGCATTTAATCAGTTTTAGAGATTTTGCACTACTTTTTACTCATGACATTAATTTCATGTATTTGTAGCTCTTTGGTCATGTTTTTGAAATGAAAATCATAAATTTAATTTACTCTACATTCATCAATATCGTTTTCCTGTGTAAACTACCCATGCAGGTATGTTCCTAGCTCTAAGCAGCATTCTACTTTCATCCAGGATGATGCCTCAATATAAACAAAAAATGATTGACTTCAACAATTGGCTTAGCTTCTGGTGTCAGTCAAGGGGGATCTAGTATTTGTCAGCTTGGGAAGATATAGTCGACAGACCACACTTCACCTGTTACCTCTTTGCTTTTGGTTATTGTCAAAGGTACTTGTCTCACCCATAGTGCCTTTTTTAGGCAATGTCATAACAACAAAATTCCCAACATAAAAAATCCACTAGAGACAAACTGAAGGTTCTGCTGCTTAATGCTAGGAGTCTAAACCGGAAACTGCATTAACTGGAAGCACTCCTTACTTTGGAAGATAACGATGTCTGTGCAGTCACAGAGACATGGTTCAAGGCCACAGAGAGCACACCAGCCATGCAAGGCTACAATGCCTTCTACACGTTCATACCTCAGAAAGAGAGTGAAAGAGAGTGAAAGAACCGAAGGCAGAGGTGTATCCATCTTAATTAAAGTCAAATACACCTCAAGACTGGTCAAACAGTACAACTCCCTAGAGGTACTCCAAGGGAGTTAGAGCTTCCTTCCATATCGTTGTTAGCTATAGGTCCCCCATCATGAACCACGAGAACCACTCTGCCTACTTGACCTACTTGAGTCACTCACTATGCAGCCAAACACCTTGGTCATGGGTGATTTCCTCTATCCTTCCATCAATTGGGAATCATATATGAGCACAAACACGCTTGCTCTAAGGTTCATGAACTTTGCTAATACAAATGCTCTGGAACAGATAGTCTGCACCCCCACAAGGGGCTTGAATGCCCTAGACCTAGTACTCACCAACATAGGTGGTTTCTGTGCTACCTCATGTATGTTGCCCTCCCTGGTAAGGTCTGATCATAAATCAGTCTTGTTTGAAGTAACAATCATGCCTAACCCCCCCATGAGTAAAAAGGATGAAAAGTTTCTCCAAAGGAAACTATAGCCCACTAAGTAAGGGCATAAATAGTTTCAAACACCCTGCTACCACTGTCAACAATGACTCCCATACAGATGTGTACACAAATGCCCTGTATAAACACCTACAAATATATAGACTTGGCTGTACCTGAACAGATCAAAACAATGTCCTCCCTGGTGGACATCAAGAATAAATAGGTTACACAACAGCAGGAAGTACTAATGTCTAAGAACAAGACGTAACTGACTCAGCAGAGGAAGAATACACCCCAAAGCCTGAACAAGCAAATTAGATATCTTGTAAAGTCCTCTAAAGCCAATTATGAAGTTAACCTATATCCCTAGCTAAGGATAATCACAAGGTATTTTTTAGCTATGCCAGAAACCTAAAAGGGAAGGCCCAGCTTTGGGCCAAACTACTAGTGAATGGTACCACTCATACTGACCCTGAGGATATTGCCAACCTGCAAGCAGACAGATTTGTTGCAAATTTCATGCCCCTGTCCCCACCAGACATACCCCAAAGCATACCCATCACCAATCCTCTACCTATTATCTCCAAAGAACAGGTCATAACTGCACTCTCCAGGGCAAAAATCACAACCTCTATGGGACCAGATAACATCCTAGGCTAAATGGTCTAAATGGTTATCCCCCATGCTCCGGGTGTAGCATGGTTTATTGACTATCTGAACGAAAAAGGATTGGGACAGGATTTAGTGAACCTTTATGAGGAAATGTTGGAAATGATTCTCGGGAACAATTTCATTTGGTTCAATGGTGTCTAGTACTTACAACAGGAATGAGTTGAGATGGGCTCACCTGTTGGCTCTTTGCCAGCATAGTTATGTTGGAGTCGGAATGTAGATTTATTATTGAATGCTCCTTTGAAGAGCATTTAAAACTCTATTTATGATATCTTTATGACATATTTATAGTGTGGAAGGGGGAAGAGGAAATAATTGGACATTTTATTGAATATATCAAAGGGACCACAACTTTTCTGAATTTTGCTAGTGACTACACTCACAGCAGTCTTCCATATTTGGATGTTTTGTTGATTAAGGACATTGAGAACAAGCAGTATGTGTCCAGAATCTATTGGAAGGCTACATATTCTAATACCTTGTTACATTTTCAAGTTTCCACTCCTTCTTTCAAAAGAAAGTGGTGGTGAAGGTTCAGCTGGTCAGGCTAGCCATATGACAATACTGAGCACTCAGTTCTTGGAGGAATTTGAGCTTATGAAATTGATGTTCCTCAATAGGGCTTACCCTGTCTATTTGAATGATGAGATGATATGTAAGGTTATAAACAAGAGAGACTCATGATATTTTTCACCATTACTTAACACAATGGAGAAGATACAGCAGGTAATGGGTGCCATGCGAGATGCAGGACCAACTGTGAGGACAGCACTGATCATGACTTATGGTGCAGACAGAGCAAATATCAGGACCATTTTGAACAAGAACTGGTCATTATTGCAGGAAGAAAGATCACTCTGGGACACAGTAGGGGCTGCACTGGTTGTGGCATACAGGAAGGGCTATACTTTGAAAAGTTGTTTCGAGAAACCCCAAATCATCAGGTCTTCCACAACAGGAATGGCACACTGTGGGAGATGTTCTGTTTGTAAATTTATTTACACTTGTGATAGGTTTATGATTAAAGGTACACTCTTTAGGATGCAGTTGACGGGAAAACAGAAAGGAAAATTCAAGAAAGGATTTATGAGCATCTCTAGGATATTAAAAAAGGCAAAATGACCAACGCTGTTTGCAAGCATACAAGTGAGTGGTCAGGACACACTTTTAAATTTTCTGTTTTGGACCAGCTAAGAATGGACCCAAGGGAAGGTCCATGGAGGATTCATGTGGAAATTACAGAAATTCTTTTGTCAGGTGTATTGGAATGCATATTGCAGCCAGGTATCAATGAGCAGGCCAGCACAGTACCTGTTTTGAAGTTAAAATCTTTGAAGAGGTGATGATGTTTGATGGGGGTGGAAATGGAGCAAAGAGTGCCATGTGGAAGAGTGGAATAGCAACAGTAACATTTAAGAACAACTTATATTAGAGTTAATACAAAAATAGACAACTTATATTTTAATGTAACCTAAGTTTATTTGGTTTTATTGTTGGTATTTTTTCCAATTTTTCCTATTTCTTCTTTTTACATATATTTCATTATACATATTTTTTCTTATTATACAATTTTTTTTTCAATTTATCTTTAAAGATCATGATGAGAAATGGGTTCAAGAAAAGTTAGTTTGTGGGAGGGGTGTTGCTAGGAGGAAAGACTGGTTGTCATGCATCACGTGATTTCAAGAGAGGAGTTTAAATGGAACTGGAAGCAAAGGAGTGTTTATCTGAGGAAGTTTTAACTTAGTTAAAGACAAAAGCACTTATTGACTTATTGTTTTTAATTCCATTGTTTGTTTTATTAAAATTTGTGTTCCGTCCATTTCCGAGTGTCTAGTGTTTAGTGGTTTGTCTATTAACTATTAATCTATAAACTAATCTATTGATTTGGCCCGGTCAACAAATGTAAAATAAATAAATAAAAAATAAAAAAATGGTCTAAAACAGGACCTAGTGGAACCACTTGGCACTCTCTTCGACTACAGTCTATTTACTGACTTTGTCCCAGCAGAAAGGAAAAAAGCAACAGTAATTCCCTTGCACAAAGGGGGTCCATCAACCAACCCTGGGAACTATAGAGCCATAAACCTAACCAGCCTTATCTGCAAGGCCATGGAGAGACTCATTATGGACCTTATCAACAAAGACATTATGTGACCTTCAAACTCTTGACCCGACCCAATTTGGCTCCATTAAGGGTAGGTTAGGCTTATTAAACCTGGTGAACTTCAAGAATGTCACCAAAGCACTGGATGAAGGCAAAACAGTACATACAACCTATCTTGACTTAGCCAAGGCTTTTGACACAATCCCCCACTCATGCATCATTGAGAAACTCATCCAGTTGGGAATGAATCCAAATTTTACTAAATAGGTAGCCAACTGGCTCACCAACAGAACGCATGCAGTCAAAGTTGGGGATTCCACCTCTACCAGCAGTCATGTTACCAGTGGTGCACTACAAGGATCTGTGCTGGGCCACCTACTGTTTGGAATCTATTTTTCAGAAATCCAGATAAAAATAGATGGCCTGTGGTTTACCAAGTTTGCCAATGGCTGCAAACTGGGTGCAGTCATTGAGTACCCCAATGATGATGACATACTACAAAAAGGACTTACACAGACAAATGATTGGTGCCAAAGCCATGAACTTAAAATAAATGCAAAATATGCATTACATCCCTTTCGGCAAAGGGGAAGTCCCTGCAAATTATAATGTTAACAGTATCCCCCTTAGCTCAAACCCTGTGGAGAGAGATTTGGGAACACAGGTTGATAGCAGCTTTAACTTCAATCACCATGTGTCCATAGTGGCAAGGAAGGCCTTCTATTTTGCACATCTCATAAGTAAGGGTATTGCGTCCAGAGCTAAGGATGTTATAACTCCCCTGTACACATCTCTCATCAGACCACTAATAGAGTACAGTTATCCTTTCTGTATGTATTTCACTAGACACCTGCAGCAGCTAGAGAGACCTGAGATGTTTCTCACCAAGTAATTTCAGGGCCTTCAACACATGACCTACATGGACAGACTGAAGGCCCTGTAACTGTACTCTGTATCTTATAGGCTGCTGAGAGGCACCTTGTGGCTGGCCTACAGAGCAGTCTAGGACCCTGCCCTAATGGAAATGCTGCACATCTGGAAGTCAAATGAGAGAAGATTCACTTGCTCTAGGGATCTTAACTTATCCTGCGACTTTAACAGGACATGCTGGAGAGACAGATATGTCTACCAGAGATTGCCACTCCTCTGGAACAAACTCACAATTCACATAAAACAGAGCACTTCAATGACCATAACTGGATGGGAGACTGTAAATTTAATCCAGGGGAGTCACCTGTGTCTCCTTCTTGGTAAGGACAGTGGGTGCTGATCATAGACTTGCACTGCAAATGTAGACCATGCAGTATGGAAACAGGGGTATAACATGGCTAGGCTTATAAAGGCCCTAGGGCCAATAGCTTAGAAACCTCCTATGAACCTATCACTGACTAAAGAATTCTTTAAATTACCAGACTCCTAGTCCTATGTTCTGATCCTCTGTGTTTAATGTACTTCTCATAAGCATAAACTAAGTCCTGAACCACTTGATTTCTAGTAAAACATACAAGTGTTGTGTAATACGTTCTTTGACTTTCACTTTTCCTTAAATGTATCTTTTTTATAAAAGAAACTTTCCTGTGCCTTCCACTGTTATCAAAAGTGCTGAATACTTTAATTGCTACCTCCCCTGCAACATAAGAGTATTTCATACTATATGCATTTTGACTTATCAGCAAGTTCCTCATAGTGCAGTATAGCTCAAGACATTGAATATACAACTTCTGGTATTCAGAGAAGTTTCCATGGAGGTTGAGCACTGCTGTTGCTTGTAACAAAGTCATCCTGAATCAAAAGTTGCGAAAATGATGCTGAGAAACTTTAGTGGTTCAGTGGAGTTTGAAAATAAAAGAAATAAATGACCAATGGCTTGCTCTTAGGGAGGGCCCCAAGAAAAGCCACAGCACCATCCGTCCATGAGGAAAGGAATTCATAAGTTTTTTTTCTGATTTCTTTTTTCCTCTGTAGCAGAGAAACTGAGAACAGCAGGGACTGGGGTAGATGTCATGTTAGATCTGCAATCTTTCAAGTCCAATTTCTGCAAGAAGGGTCCCGATTACTTGCGGTCTTTTTTGCCCCATTTTTCCCTCAAAAATAATAAAAGTGAATGGAGCAGATGTAATCTGGAAACTGCAATTATTCATTTCTACTTCTTGGAAAAGCAGGACCTGATTGTAGCATTTTGTTGTCTTCCGCTTCTATTTTAATGCCTGTGTTTTCTTCATATTCTTGACCTGTCACTTTGATTTTCTGGTGAATCACTGAGGATTACATTTAGTCAATAGTGCCAGGCATTAGGGTTTCATGCTTCCTATTGTTCAATATATGCATGTTGATGTAACCCCTGTTGTTCTGTTAACTTTTTTGGGTAAATTATAGCAATATATAAAAACTGTCCCTGATTTGGATCTTTGTCTTCCATTATTGTTGACTTTTGTTCAGAATTCTTAAGCAAAGAGTCTGCGAGGAGTGGAGGAAAGTTCCTGTTCTGAGTCGTAAAAAGTCCACATTCCATGCAATTCCTCATTGAAAGGGTCTGTCACACATTAAGATTTTTTTTATAAATACCCATGGTATATAATACTGTATCATATTAAATTAATCAAAAGATCTTTTGTGTGTAGAAAGAAACAATTCCATACTGTAAACTTCCTAGGTGAAGTTGATAGTAAGTGATCCACATTTTGCCCATTTGTTCCACTGTAAGATGTAGTACTCCACATTTTGGAGACAGAAAGTTGGGATGACAGTTATCTGACTGCATTACAGAGTGGCCCATATATATATATATATATATATGTATATATATATATATGTGTGTGTGTGTGTTTGTATGTATATATATATATATATATATATATATATATATATATATATATATATATATATATATATATGTATATATATATATGTAGATTTGTTCATCTAAAGTACACCTTTTCGAAACGCAAACAGTCGACTTCTATTAAGCAAAAGTGCAGTGTAATGAAAACACACTTCTCTGAACTGCACTTCTCCAAGCCTCCTGATATGGATTGCAGTACAGTGCAGATAAGGAAATATACACTTTTCCCCACTGTAGTGTGATCTCAGAATTGGTATATATAAGTAGCAGGGAGTGTGGGGGATGCAAAAAGTTGTTTTTAGTGTGTATGTTAGGTTTTTGTTCTTTCGCTGATTTGTATTTCATGAAAGTGCATTTTCATTAAACTGCACTTTCGTTTAATGTGAGTCAGCTTTTTGCATTTCAAAAAGGTGTACTTTTGATGAATGAAAGTAGACCTATATATATATATATATATATATATATATATATATATATATATATAGAGAGAGAGAGAGAGAGAGTCTACTTCAGATGATCAAAGTTTTAAAACTGTGAACATCCCATATGATCAAAGTTTTGAAACATCAAACATTCTGAATGGAGATCACCTTAAAGTGCAGAATGGGACCTTTACTGTTTTCCTCAATCTAGTGTGATCTAGGAATTGGTATACTTAATTAGGGGGTGTGAGGGGTGCAGGGAGGCTTGCCTCCCTGCAAAAATGTAAAAGAAAACTTTTGTTTTTATTTATTTATTTATTTTATTTGATGTTTAATGTTTCAAAACTTTATATATATATATATATATATATATATATATATATATATATATATACATATACACACACACACACACACACACACACACACACACACACACATACACACTTGCACTGTGTTTATACCTGCTACGCAAAGTCAAAAGTTTGGGATTCAGCAACTCTAATGAGTTCACACCTCATTTGGATCTTCACCATGCTCAGAAGCCTGCATCTGCACTATAAAAAAGTAACTGTAGCTAAGGAACTTGAAGATGAGGAGACTTGTGTATTTGGAGAACATATAAGATTGCTATTCCTTTTGATTTATCTGCAGAGAAGGCTTCTGATCTTGCTAAGGTATGATTGTATTTTTCAAGTATGTTCTAGATTTGTTAATATATTACAAAGAAAATATTATAGAATTTGTCAAATTATATCTTATTCACTTCACTAATTTGGACACCATTGGTATTAATGTCATTGGTATGTTGTTGGAAATTGTGCTGAACAACAATTTTTTTGCATTTAATTCTGCTATTTTTCAACAAGTGTCAGGGGTAGCCATGGGAGCTAAAGTTGCATCCTCCTTTGCCAATCTAGTATAATGTTGGTGGGAACAAGCCTTATTAACACAATTATCAGCTTATAGGTTTGTTTGTTTTTACAAATGTTACATAGATGACTTGTTTTTATATAGAAGGGCAACATGAATACCTTTAAAGTATTTGTTTCTGAAATAAATGAGTCTGTCCCTTGGCTGAAATTTGTCATCAGTGAGTTTGACTCCAGTATTCATTTTCTTGATGTTAAAATAAGTATGAACACTGCTGAACATTGTTTTACTGGTAACATTTATAGAAAGTCTACCTTTAGGAACAACTATTTACATTTTCGCAGTAGTCATCCTAAATTTATGAAGTTAACATTTTTAAAGGGCAAAGTATAAGGGCCAGTAGGTCGATTAGTGATGATTTTGTCTTTTCCTCTGAGGTCTTATTTATACAAGATTTATTTCTGGCAAAGGAATATCCACTTTCTGAATTGGATAATATTTTCAATTAAGTTATCTGATGTAGGTCACTGGCTCTTCCTATTAGTATGACTGTTGTCAATTCAGCAATCTAACATATTATTAGAAGCAAATGGAAGTTTATACAAGAAAACAATGATTTGGTAAGAGTACTCGGTGATAATCTGGTGTTTACATTTAAAAAGTCTGTAAATATTAAGGAATTGTTGGAAAAAGATAGTAGAAATTTAAAATATTTTTTTTCTGTCTCTGGGACATTTTGGTTTGGACATTGTAAACAGTGCTCCTACATTGGCAATCAAAGCACTGTGTATTTTTGAACATCTGTAATACAATGTTTTTTTTTAAAATAGATTCGGTTGTCGTATGGCTAATATTGTTTATTTGGCATTATGCAGTTCCTGTAAGTGTTTTTATTTAGGAAAGATCAGGATTAGAGTTAGAGAACACTATAATGCCATCTGTGATCAAGGCACAGATAATGCTTTAGCTAAACACAGTTTAACCTATGAGAACTTCAAGAAATTTAGATTTTTTGATCTGGAGCAAATAGTCATTTTTAGCTTTACTAATGGGTGTAATGATTTTTTGGAAAATAGGGAACTTTTAGGGCAAGTTAAACTCAGGGTGGATAGGTTCCCTGGGCTTAATAAAATAATAAATATTAAATGTTGCTTAAATATAAGTTATTTTAATGTTATTAGCTTAATACATTTTGGAAGCACAGATAAATTATGTTATTTAGTACAAGTGATTTTTAATTATGTTAATAGCACTTTAAGTTTTATACCTGTCATGTGATTTTAGGTCATGTATTTTGGATCTTTTTTGTGATTGGTTTAAGTTTTTTTTTTGGCTGACATTTTGAAAAGTGTTTAAGTGGTGTTTTTCAGTTAGGAGATTTTTCTGATAATGTTCCTGTGCTAAATAAAGTGGAACAAAAGCACTATACAAGTCTCCAGCTAGTTGGTGTTCCCTTACATGGTTTTTGTACCCTGTGCCATTTTCGCTGAGGTTCTTTTTGTTTTTATTTATTTTCCTCAATTTTAGCAGTTTGGTTTTTGTTCTTTAGTCTGTGGCTGGATAATCGCTTCAATGGTCTAGCATGAACGCCAACAAAGATAACATCAACAATGAGAATAGTTTTGATTCTAATTTAGATCTCAGCATCCATAGTGTTCCAGAAGAGTTAAGAGTCCTCACTCAGATGGTGAGTCAAATGATGGAGCTCTTACAAACTACCCTGTTGTGACTGAGTTCTGAAGGGAACAGCCATCGAGGTTTAAGTATGGTGTCTGAAGGGATAACTGAATTGGCTTCTTCATCCAGTCAATCTTCATCTGAGAGTTTTACCACTGTGGTTCCAGATATGGATGGACAATTTTTTGATAGAGTATTTCAGAGACATGCTGTGAATCCTTTTTCTAGTTGTGTAATATGTGAAGAGATTCTGACAGTTTCATTCCAGATCTGCCTCTTCACCTAATTGCACATTCCTCATTTTTGAACTTGAAAAGAAGCTTTTTAAATATAAATCCCTCAAGTATGCTATTCTTTATCTGGAGAGATGCCTGGAGTTAAAACAGGTGTCACAAGGATTGCGTATTTACAAATTTCCTATTGGCATTTCTTGTGGTGATATAATTTATAAAGAACTAACACAATTGCTTAATAACACTGGCCTTGAATTGATTAGAAGTCTCATCAGACACTACAATTGTAATTTACAGCATCTTCATGACCACATTTACAGACTTAATGAACAAATTTGTGGTCACCCATTTTTTTAATGATTTTTGGTATCTGTGTAATGGTCTTCCTATCAAAACTGAACGTCATAAAGCATCTTTAATAATGGGGAAAAAAAAAACTGTTGAGAGATGCCCAGGCCTATTCCACCCATCAAGCATATCCTATTCCAAGTTCAAGCAATGGGTCTAATGAGGCCTCAAATTATATTATAGGTTTAGTGAATCCTCAAACAAGGCAACAAGTACTGGTTACCAAAGATTAATAGTGGAGTTGGTTCTGGGATTAATAATGGCACTTCTATTAACACTGTTCAAAATAATCTTTCCAGCTAAAGTACTGTTTCTAATATGACTGAAACTGACAGCTCTAATACTCTCACCTGTGCCACTCCTGCTAATGCATTTTTTCAGCTGAACTGTTCAGTTTGTGGGGCTATAACCAATTCCAGGATCAATAAAGGCAAGAAGAGGGGACACAGACAAGAAAGGGGCAGATGACAGTTGACTGGCCTATTTTTAATTTAAGTGGGCATAATTTTTCTGATCAAGACTTAAGTATTTTATTCAAAGGACTCTCTTTTATTCCAAGTAAAAGGATTAATTACAGTGAACTGATTATAGATTTTAAATTATATGTGCACAATTTAAATCTAAGGTATATTATGAGTGTAGTCATATGGGATGTTGAATGGTCTTGTAAGAAATCTAGTACTTTCAACCCTCCCCTTCATAAAGCCCTTGCTGATTTTCTAGGACCTATGAAATTGATTTGTTTAACTTGGTACACAAAAAAACTTGTACTAAAGTACTCGACTTAACTAATCAATAAATTTTAACCTTGAATCCATTAAAACAAGCAAAACATCTGAGGTTTATGAAAGCAGATAAAGGGTGTGGTCTAGTTATTATGGATAAAGACAGGTACAAGATTGATATGTTCAATATGCTAACAAGCAAAAGTTACAAGAAAGTTAACAAACTCATTGTAATGAAAGGTTTTAATTGTATTGACCAAACTTTATTTGAATTGTTCAATCGAAAATATATTGACATTCAGTTATTAACTGTGGATCAGCCAATGCTGGAAAATATATTTGGCATTCCCAAGATCCATAAGGATGAGGATTCACCTCCCTTTTGACTTATTGTTTCCTGTCCCAGACATAGAACTATCACCATTTCCAGTCATTTGGACAGTGTTCTTAATCCTTGGGTTCAAAAAAGTGTTTTTTTTTTTACCTCAAAGATTCCTGGGACTTTTTGAACTGTTTGAAAGAATATCAATTTACAGGGGAGAAAACTTTTTTTGACCAACTTTTTTTTCCTTTATTCTTTTTATTTTTTTAATTCTTTTTTTTTTTGAAGCTCTTTCTTTCCTGTATACCAGTATAGACCAGATTGAGGGGATAGAATTTGTCAAATTATCTCTTACTCACTTCACTAATTTGGAAACCATTGGTATTAATGCCATGTCTTTGGAACGTTGTTTGAAATTGTGTTGAGCAACAATTTTTTACATTTAATTCTGCTATTTTTCAACAAGTGTCAGGGGTGGCCATGGGAGCTAAAGTTGCACCCTCCTTTCCCAATCTAGTGTTATGTTGGTGGGAACAAGCCTTAGTAACAAAATTATCAGCTTATAGGTTTGTTTGTTTTTACAAACGTTACATAGACTACTTGTTTTTTATATAGAAAGGCAACATGAATACCTTTAAACAATTTGTTTCTGAGATAAATGAGTCTGTCCCTTGGCTGAAATTTGTCATCAGTGATTTTGGCACTAGTATTCATTTTCTTGATGTTAAAATATGTATGAACACTGTTGAACATTGTTTTACTAGTAGCATTTATAAAAAAGTCTACCTTTAGGAATAACTGTTTACATTTTCGCAGTGGTCATCCAAAGTTTATAAAGTTAAACATTTTTAAAGGGCAAATTATAAGGGCCAGTAGGTTGATTAGTGATGATTTTAGCTTTTTTCCAAGGTCTTATTTATCAAAGATTTATTTCTGGCAAGGAAATATCCACTTTCTGAACTGGATAACATTTTGCAATGAAGTTATCTGATGTAGGTCCAACAAATTTTCACCCATTTTAAAAAAAACTGGTTGTACTGAAAAAATAAGCTGATAAAACAGATAAGTCACTGGCTCTTCCTAGGAATGACTGTTGACAATTCAGCAGTCCAGCATATTATTAGAAGTAGTTGGAAGATTATACAAGGAAACAATAATTTGGTATGAGTACTAGGTGATAATCCAGTGTTTGTGTTCAAAAGGTCTTTAAATATTAAGGAATTGTTGGCAAAAGATAGTAACAGATTTAAAATATTTTTTCTGTCTCTGGGCCACTTTGTTGTGGACATTGTAAACAGTGCCGCTGCACTGACAATCAAAGCACTGTGTATTTTGAACATCTGCAATACAAATTTTTTTAAATAGATTCAATTGTCATATGTCTAATATAGTTTATTTAGCATTATGCAGTTCCTGTAAGTGTTTTTATATGATGAAGAGCATTAGAGAACTCAGGATAAGAATAAGAGAACACTGTAAAGCCATCCATGATCGAGACAACAATAATGCTTTAGCTAAGCAGAATTTAACTTGTGAGAACTTCAAGACATTTGAATTTGTTGTTCTGGGACAAATAGAAAATTTTAATTTTACTAATGGATGTAATGATTTTTTGGAAACTAGGGAACTTTTTTGGCAAGTTAACCTCAGGGCGGATAGGTTCCCTGGGCTTAATGAAAGTATAAATATTAAATGTTTACTTAAATATAAGTTGTTTTAATGTTTTTAACTTAATGCATTTTGGAAGCACTTACATTATGTTATTTAGTATAAGTGATTTTTAATTAAGTTAATGGCACTTTAATTTTTATACCTGTCATGTGATTTTAGGTGATGTGTTTTGGCTTAAGCCTTTTTTGGAGGACATGTTGAAAAGTATTTAAGTGGTGTTTTTTTAGCTGGAAGATTTTTCTGATTAAGTTCCTGTGTTAAATAAAGTGTAACAAAAGTGCTATATAAGTCTCCACCTGGTTGGTGTTCCTTTATGTGTTTTTTTTTTACCCTGTGCTGTTTTTGCTGAGGGTTTTTTTGTTAAAATATTTTATATATATATATGCATTAGAAAATGGAACTTTTATCTGTGTGCACTTCTTGTAGTTCACTGTTGGCACAGGCATTTTTTTCAGGCATTTTCTTTCTTAGATAGCCTATTAATTTTCATCACATGTTATTGTTAAAACTGTTTTTCTTACAGTTTTCTTATGTTATTTCAGAGAAATGCAATGTACTATATTGCCAATGACACAGTGGTGTTATTTTTCTAAGAGGGCCCTTAGACACCTCCATGGGAGTGCCAAGCACAGCGAGAGGTGAATGGAAATCACATAAAATTGACTTTTTTTGTTGAAAATGTGTACACATTTTGTGAGAATTATGTGGAAAGAATATATAACAATTGAATTATGTGGTGCTCCTTCATTTGTACAAACTTTTCATTTACCTGTTTTTTTAAGGGTGGGGTAACCGAGTACTATTTGCATGTTGCCACAACAAAAGTTGAGTTTCAAGTGGTTTGCTCTTGAAATTCTGTAGTCATCATGTTACTTCAGTGGTAAACAATACATTACTAAGTGGTATTCCTTTTTTTGGACCAAACATTAGTTTGTGTGTGAGTGTGATATGGCACAACAACAGAACCTTCAATTTTAATAACTGAAATGTGTGTCTCAGTGCTCACTATTGAAAATATATATGTGTATATGAGCATGAATTTAATTATGCGATATTTATATGTTGTATCCTTCTCTGTTTTATGCACCATGGGATTATGGCATAGAAGTGTACAAATATATTGAAACTCCCTTTCAGTGACCCTGAAAATGATGCCATAGTGCAGGCTTTTAGGTGCCATGGTGACTTTCAGTTTTAGAGAGGATCAATCCTACTTGGAATAATCAGATTTACTATTATACATGATACCTAGATGATATCTTTGTTATTTTTAAGGGTGACTTGGAAACTACCAAAACATTTTTGGATTATTTGAATGTTACTACACATTTTCTGGAATTCACTTATCAATTTGATACAGATTGTATCTCATTCCTAGATGTAGAGTTATGTAAGGATAGACAGAGAGATAGATATATTTCTAAGTTATATAGAAAGAATATGTATGCTAATTCATTTTCACATTTTCATAGTGCTCACCCTTTTCATCAAAAAAGATCAGTCATAAAGAGGCAACTCATTAGAGCAGTGAGAATGAGTTCTTTGGACAATGAATTTGTACATGAGTGTAAGAATTTGAAAAATATGTTTATTAGGAGAGGGTATCCCTTAGTGTTGTTGGATTATTTGATCAAAGAAGTATATGATAAGAGACTGAATGGTCATTTTACTCCTATTCTAAATTAGTTGAAGTCAGGTTTAGACTTACGAAATGCTGATCACACAGCTAAACCTGTTAGTTTATATAACTTGAGTTTTATCACCCCTTTTAGTCAGGATGCCTATGGTTTAAGGAATGTATTATTGAAAAATTAGAATTTTTTATTAAATGATGTCATGATTAGATCTACAATTAGTGAACAACCAGGATGTGTTTTTAAGAGGGGAAATAATTTTAAGTGTATTTTGGAGCATAGTAAAAACCCTATACAAAATCTTTAGGTATGTTTAAATATGAAGTCTGCCCATATTGTAGATACATAGATACTGGTATGACATTTACAGTGGGTAGAAAGAAATATAATATTAAGGGTAAGTTTAATTGTAATTCTAAAGGGGTGACATATATAACAATGTGCCAAATTTGTGAAGGTTTTTATATAGGAAAAAATTAGCATAAATTTTGAAAACATTTGTATGAGCATTTGGATAGTATTAATAAAATTAATTTGCATAATGCATTGGCTAAGCACATTTCCATTCACCCATGTCATTGGTTTAAATTTAAAATTATAGACCAAGTAGTTAGAGACAAGAGAGCGGGCCCTTGGAATCTTAAATGAGGGGAAATGAATTATTATGGCAGATGAGATTAAATGCATATAATTTTCCTGGTTTGAATGATAGTTGCTGTATCCAATGTATTCTCATAGGTTCATAGGTTTAGGTAGGTTCATAGGTAGGTACTAGGCTATCGGCCCAAGGGCCTATGTAAGCCTAGCCAACAAGGTTCCCTGGCCTACGCCACCCAAGAAAGTTATTTTCCTGTGCCACTGTTGAGCAGAGACACAGAAGTGATCCCCGGGATGTATTTCCTATTTCCCATCCATTCATCAAGATTTTTCTTGAAGAGTGCTAATGAAGAACTTTGCTAGACATAGATGGGTAGCCTGTTCCAGAGTATGGGAAGTCTCTCGGACAGGAATCTATCCCTCCAGCATGTCCTGTTTATTGTGGTGGCAAGGTTTAGGTCCCTAGAGCGTGTAGCTCGGAGGGACTGGGATTTCTTTAGGTGTAGCAAATGAAAAAATGAAAGGTTTGTTAAGATAAACTGTGATTCATTCTCTTTTAGGGAGAGTGCATTATTAAAAAAACTTTTATATATGCTGGATGTATTGGTTAAAATGTTTTTAATAAAGACTATTTTAGGTGTATATGTTTTTGAAATATAAGGTGTAGTTAAAATTCAATATATTATTTATATTAATTAACTTATTGCAAATTAATGGGCCTTTCAGGCAGTGATTGCTATGGTCATGTGATTTTTTGCAGCCTTGTTTAAATTTTACAAACATTGGTCAGTTTATTGTCTGATGAAGTTCAAACATTGTAGTTGAATGAAAGCACATACAATAAATTACATTTTGTGTGTCGATCCTCTGTTTTTTTCGCTTTGCCCGTTTGTGTTTTTATCAATTTATTTGTTTGTGTTTTGAGTTGTTTTAGTCAATGGAATAGTCTGTGTATGGTGTCTGAATGAGAATTGAACTTTACACCTCCATTATTTACTCAAGGATGTTCACCTTCTGTTGAAGCAAACAATGCTGTGGGGAATCTCATGTTATTAGTTCAACAGCTGTTCCAATGGGTGGAGAATTTAACACAAAGATTAATCCCTGCATCTAATGAAGCAAACACATCTTCAGGAGGTGATTGTTTTAATTGTGTGCAGAATGGCCCTATAATACATAGTGCTTGTGTTAATAATATGAATGGACTGGCTGCTCATGGTTTAAGTTCCAGTAATTTAATATCCGGACATAATAATGGCACTATGAATGGTGTTAGTGCTATGAGATCTGTTGGAGGTCTGACTACTGTTCCATCAATGTAGTTTATGGGTGTTCTTGGCTTAAAAGAATGGTTAAATACTTTGGAAGACTGGTTGAGAGAACATACTAATTCAGCACCTGGAAAATCGGCAATTGATGAGTCTATCACGGATAACCTCAAAGTTTTTGATTATAAATTAATTAAATACAAGAAACTGAAACTTGAGATTGACTATCTGAATAAGTGTATCCAGAGAAAACATATACCAAAGGGCCTCAGGCAGTGTCAATTCCCAGTGGCTTAGAACCTAAAAGCTCCTTTTATCTTGAATTAATTAAGGTTTTTAACGAACAAGGCTACCAGTTCTTAGAAATGTTTGTTAAGTATTACCGTAATCTGATGGCAGTGATAGAGCCGCTCGAATTAGAATTGCTAGAAAAGTTAATCACAATGTATCCTGACTTTAATAGGTATAGATTTGACTATACCAGAATTTTTCAGTAGTATAGATAAATATCTTGTTAAACTGGGCAGCAATAAAATGAAAAAGTTAGAAAGAGGTAAGAGAGATTATGAGAAGGGGATCGTGTATCCTCAGCTACTGCCATCACAAGTATGGGGACTTAGTATAAGTTACAGTTCTTTCCGTTTTGTGAATGACTGTTCTACAAGTGTTTATGCCAATGATAGTGCATTACATTCTAATTCTAACATGCCAGACAGTGAACAGTCTCAAACCCCGCCTTTAAGGAGGAGTGACTGTTTGAAGGAACAACAGACTCATAACTAAGGAAATAGCTCTAATTCCAACAACCAATCAAATCGGGATTTTCAGGTAGGAAATATGAAGAATCCAACCAATTAGCGATAAGCACATTTGAGCAATCCCCGTTTGCAGAAATCAAACAGATACCGCAACTAGTTGTTTTGAATTTATTGGAATCGAGTGGCAGGATACCTTGGATCATACAAAATGATGATGGGGACTTTAATATCTTTAATTATTCCACTGTAGAAATATCTGCATTGTTGGTGAACCTTCTAGCTCATGGATTAACTTTTATTCCAACTAGTAGAGCCAGTTTGGCTAGAACTCTAGTGGATTTGAAATTATTTATAAGAAAAATCTATTTAACTTTGTTGACAGGTAGGAACATTGATTTGACTGCATCATACAGAATTGCAAGTACATTTAACCCCCCCTTGCACTCTACGCTATTCTTCTTTGACCAGGTATGCGAACCTGATATTAGGAATTTATTGACTAGAAAGGTTACTTCTATTAATGACAATTTGAGTGAAGCTGAATATGATTTTTTTAATTTAATAAAATAACCTGATGTCAGGATAATGACACCAGACAAGGGTGTGGGTTCATTTTTTATGGATACTACTGACTATAAGGATAGGATGTTGAGTTTTGTGATGGTTGATACCTATGAATTAGTAACTCAAAATGAGGTGGTTGGTGCATATTGGAGGATTAAATCACATATTAATGACTTGTTTATTAATGGTCAAATTGATGTGAACTTCTTTAATTATTTAAATATGGGTTCTCCTTTAATCCCAGTTATATAAGGGATACTGAAAATCCATAAAGACCTTTACAACCCACCCCTTCATCCACTAGTGGATGGTAGAAATTTAATTATATATGCATGTGCCAAATTTGTTGATAGTAAATTAAAGGAATTTTTAAAGGATGAACCTCATATTTGCAGAGATTCCTGGTCTTTCTTGGAAAATATTAACAGTTTGGAATTTAAAGCTAATTTTAATTTTTTAACAATCAATATCAGTGATTTATATACAGTGATTCTACATGATTTGGGTATTCAGTGGGTGACCGATTTTTTAGTTAGAAAACAGGACACTACTGACCTAATTATGTTAATGGAGGAATTATTAGATATTATTTTAACCAACAATTTCATTCTATTTGATGATTGTTATTTTGTACAGAAAAATGGAATAGCTATGGGTTCTCCTTGCGGCACTAGTTTCACAAACACAGTCAATGCTGTTTGGGAATATGAATATTTGTTTAAAAATCCTACTTGGAATGACCAGATTTACTATTATACATGATACCTAGATGACATCTTTGTTATATTTAAGGGTGACTTGGAAACAACTAAAAAATATTTGGATTATTTGAATGTTACTACATATTTTTTGGAATTCACTTATCAATTTGATACAGATTGTATCTCATTCCTAGATGTAGAGTTACGTAAGGATAGACAGAGAACTAGATATATTTCCAAGATACATAGAAAGAATACATACTCTAATTCATTTTTACATTTTCATAGTACTCTCCTTTTTCATCAAAACAGATCAGTCGTAAAGGGGCAACTCGTTAGAGCAGCGAGAATTAGTTCTTTAGACGATGAATTTGTACGAGTGCGAGAATTTGGAAAATATGTTTATCGGGAGAGGGTGTCCCTCAGGGTTGTTGGATTATTTGATCAAAGAATATATGATAAGAGACGGAACGGTCAGTTTGCTCCTATTCTAAGCTCGTTGAAGCCAGGTTTAGACTTACGAAGTGCTGATAACACAGCTAAACCTGTTAGTTTATATAACTTGAGTTTTATCACCCCTTTTAGTCAGGATGCCTATGGTTTAAGGAATATATTATTGAAAAATTGGAATATTTTATTGAATGATGTCATGATTAGATCTAAAATTAGTGAACAACCAGGATGTGTTTTAAAAAGGGGAAATAATTTTAAGTGTATTTTAGAGTGTAGTAAAAACCCCTATACAAAACTTTAGGTATGTTTAAATGTGAAGCCTGCTCATATTGTAGATATATAAATACTGGTATGACATTTACAGTGGGTAGAAAGAAATATTATTTATTTATTTAAATTTATTGACCGGGAGTGTCCGACTGGACGTAGGTCCATTTTCAGCGGAGGCCCGAGGAGAAAAGCTCCACAGTAAAATAAACAGACAGTAGTTGCATTGGATTACATAGCGATTAACAATTTAACATAGCAATTACTTACAACATATTTACAGATGAAGAACATAGCACATCAGTAGACAACTAGAATCTTTATCTGTGAAGTACATAACAGACATTAACAAATGTTACAATGAGAAGTTCCTGCTGTATAATAAGTACTAGGCTTATGAGCATCTGAGCTTGCTATAATCAAGGTAGTTAGTGGAGTGGAAAGAAAGGTAGTGGTTGGATGGGGTGGATGATATTAGAGTGGGAGCTGCAAGAGCATAGCCAGCATGTTTTTAGGTGCGCTTTTAGTAAAGTTTTGAAGTGGGTGCTTGATGGTACGGAGGTAATTGTGGGTGGGAGTGAGTTCCATAATTTGGCTATGGCGCAAGAGAATAGTGCTTCACCAGCAGAGTTATTGGCTTTAGTGATCTGCAAGTGATTTTTGTTGCTGGATCTTAGTGGTCTGGTGGTGCGATAGGGTTGGAGTAGATTCTGGATTGATGGGACATTTAGTGGATGGTTTACTAGTTTGTGGGTGAGTGAGAGTTGATACCACTGAAGGAGGTGAGGGAGTTCAAGCCAGCCCAGTTCAGCAAGTGAGAGACAGTGGTGACTACAGTAGGATGCCCCTGTGGCGAATTTGGTGATTTTGTTGTAGCAGGTCTCTAGCTTGTTTAGATCACATTGCCTTAGGTTGGTATATATTGGTGAGGCATAAAGTAGAGTGGAGATAAGGTGGGAATTTGCTATTGAAATCTTTGCTGCTTTGGTGAGAAATTGCTTATTTCTGTATAATGCTCCTAGTTTTTTGTGGACCTTTTTTATGGTCATGGATATGTGAATGTCAAATTTTAGTTTATTGTCTATTTCCACTCCTAGCAATTTGGTGTGTTCAGTTGGGTATATAGTGGTGTTGTCTTTTGCTGTGAGGTTAAAGTGAGAGTGGTTTTGAGTATGTTTGGTGGGTTGGAAGATGAGTAGTTTAGTTTTGTTTGGGTTGAGTATTAATTGGGCATCAGATAACCATGTTTCAACAGAGGAAAAGGCTTCCTGTGTGACTTTTTTCAGTTTGGGTAGGGACTGGGCTGAGCAGATGATGGTCGAGTCATCTGCGTATTGTATGAGTGTGCCATGTTTGGTGGCAGAGGCTAGATTATTGGTGTAAACAGAGAAGAGTAGGGGTCCAAGGATGGATCCTTGGGCAACCCCTATGGAGACAGGTAGTTGGGGAGATATGTCATTCTGCCATACAATGGATTGTTGGCGGTCAGACAGGTAACTCTGAAACCAGTTGGTGACTGACTGTGAGAAGGATAGGTTATTGAGGACAGAGATAAGTTGTTTGTGTGGGACCATGTCAAATGCTTTAGATAGGTCTAGGAAAGTAGCAGAGGAGAGATAGCCATTGTTTTTATGCTGAAGGATAGTGTTAGTAAAGGAGAGTAAGGCAGTGGTGGTGCTATGGTTTGGTCGGAAACCATGCTGAGTACTGGAAAGGAGGTTGTTAGTAAGGAGGTAGTCTGAAACCTGAGAGTGTATGCATCTCTCTAGTATTTTGGAGAGTGGAGAGAGAATAGCTATGGGGCGGTAATTGGTTAGTTCTGCGGAGGGTCCACCTTTGTGGAGGGGAATTATATGTGATACTTTCCACAGTGTGGGAACGTAACTTTCTGACAGAGATCGGTTAATCAAGATGGATACTAAGTAAGCCAGAGCATCAGCTGCGATTTTAGGTATTCACTTGGGAGGTTGTCTGCTGCTAATTTGGTGGGTTTAAGTTTAGTTAAGAGTTTTCTTATGATGGAGGTAGGTACAGGAGAAAAACAGAAGGCAGTGGGGAGATTACTAGTTGAAGGTGTGGGTTGGAGGGGAGGGGGATTGTGTTGTTTAGCTAGTGATAATATGGTTTGGGTGAAGTGTGTGTTGAATGAGGTAGCAATATTTTCTGAGGAGTGAGGGATGTTAGGAGGAGGGGTACTGACTTTACCTGGGTGGAGGATGGAGTTTATGGAGGACCAGAATTGTTTGGGGCTGTGTTGTGAGGAGTCTAGGGCAGACTGGTAGTATTGGAATTTGTCCTGTTTTATTAGCTTTTGACTCTATTGCATAGTTCTAGGAATTTCTGTCTAGCTGAGGGGTTTTAGTTTTGCCAGTGCTCCCAGGCTTTATCCCTGTTTTTCATTTCTGACTTAGTGGTTTTCTGTAGCCATGGGGAGGGTTGTGCTTTGGTTCTGGAAAATCTTATGGGGGTATGGTAATTAAGGATGTTCAGGAAGGTAGTATTAAAAAATTCAACTGCGTCATCTAGACTGAGGTACTTTAGAGGATGCCAGTTACATTCTTTGAGGGATGAGATGAATGTGAGTGGGTTAAAGTTTAGTTTTTACGTATTTGACGGTAGATGACAGGTTTAGCTTGGTATAGGTATTTTTTGAGTAGGAATGTTGGGGAGTGATCACTGAGGCTATCTGATAAGCAGCCTGTTATATATGACTGGGGGCTCTTACTGACTAGTATCCAATCCAGGGTAGTGTGCTTGCTGGAATTTTTATTTATCCTGGTTGGTGACTGGACTAGTTGGCTGAAGCCATGAAGGTGTACATGATGGGTTGGATTGTTGCCAGAACAGGATTGCCAGTCAATACTGAAATCACCTAAGATGATAGTTTCTTGGGGGAGATGGTGGGTAGACCAGCTGAGGAGGTTTTCTAGTGGAGGGATGTTTTGGCCAGGTGGGAAGTGGCATCCAATTATGTTGATGGTTTTGTTTTGGTTAATTTTGAGGTTGGTATATATTATTTCTTCATTGCCTATTTGTGGAGCTGATGATTTTAAGATCTGGATGTTTAGATGCTGTTTAAATATTATAGCTACACCACCTCCTTTTTTGTTTAGCCGGTCTCCTCTTAGTATGCTGTAACCTGTAGGGAGTATTTGCTCACTGGTAATGTGAGGTTTTAGCCAGGCTTCTGTCAGGATGACTATATCTGGGGAGTACAAGTCTATGGTGGCATGGAGTTCATGGACTTTGTTGGATATACTTCTAATATTTAGGCTTAGTAGGAGGAAGTCACTTGGCTTTCTATTGGCTGTAATATGGGAGACGTTGTGGTTTCTAGTCTGATTATGAGGATTGGGGTTGGAGATGGTAGGGACAGGGTTGGGGTGGATGTCTCCACTTAGGGCTAGCTTTAATATGCATGAGATTATTAATTTTCTCAGTTTTTGAATGTGTTTGTTTATAAGGGAAACTTTATGATTGTGCTCTGTGGGTAATAGGTATGGTTGGAGGGTTACTATGTTAAGTTGTAGGGATGCTTTATGTTTGAGTAATATAGTTGGTAGAATATGTGGGGGGTGCATAGGGATGGTTCTTGAGCTGGTGGGAGGGGAGCTGAGTGTGGGTGAGATATGAGTGGTGGTGTGAGTAGTAGTACAGTGGTAGTGGTTGGGTGGGAGAATGATGGAGCTTTGGTAGGATGCAAGATATGCAAGGAGAGTGCATGCAGTGAGCATAGGAAAGGTATGCTTGTACATGTTAGTTGAGGAGGTGTGATAGTAGTGGGAAGATGGAGAAGGTAGTGTTGAGTTAGTGCTGTGGTTGGCTATTGGAAAGATGGGAGGGGTTTGAGTGCATTAAAGGTGAGACCACTGGGGGCAGGAGGGAATAGGGGGCAGGGTGGGGAGCGAAGCTCATATGAGGGGGCTGGAAACAATCACAAAGCAAAGACAAGTATATGTTAAGAAACAATCACAACTGACCAAGGACTGCTCTGAAACTGTAAGTCATTTCTTAATTTCTCAGGTGGAAAAACAGGATAACCTTGTATCAGTAGGCTACTGTGGTCATAGTTTAAATTAACAAACACACAGTATTCATCAGTTATGGATACTATTTGCTAACAGAAGGGAATAAGAGAAAGTGGAAGATGTGTGTGTGTGTGTGTGTGTGTGTGTGTGTGTGTGTGTGTGTGTGTGTGTGTGTGTGTGTGTGTGTGTGTGTGTGTGTGTGTGTGTATGGTGGGGGGGGGGGAGCTGCTTACAAGCCAAAGCAGAGTGCTCTCCAGGGGAAAATGAATATTGGCTCAAACAGGTAGGCACATACTCAAAGTTAACTGTAGCTGTTTGCAGACAGTTCAGACCCGGACTGTGCTTTTCTTACAAGAATGTTAAAGGTGGTACCGCAGTTGAATACTTGAGTGGTGTTAGGTCTAGAAAAGAAGAGTACAGAGAGGAGTAAGCACTTTTGAGATGGTAAATATATATTATAAAGATTATAAAAAACACACTGAGCAAATAGCTACCGCATGCAGGACAATGTCTTGAACCAACTACTTAGTATATGCAGATACTGAGCCAATTGGAGGAACATTAGAAAAAAAAAACCCAGACAGTTATGCAGTCACAGATAAAAATATAGCGAGCAGCAATCTGTCGTGGTTCTCTAATGTGATTCTATCCACCAGTAACAGCACAATTATATAGAAATAATTAGACACTAGTATGAGCTGTCTACACACAACACAATTACATGAATAACATTAGTGAACAAGGTGCAGCTATGAAAATAGACCATACATACTATTATACTAAAAACAACTTGGTGCATACAAATGCTAGCATGCCATAGTAACATCCAATAATAAAGCATAAATAATATTAGGTGTCTAACACATTTCAACATAAACATATACAGTTGTAAAATGTCTAATACAATTCAACATAAATAGGCATTTACAGTTGTAAAACACTTACTGGAGAGTCACTGAGCCTTCATGGGGCCTGTAGCAGAGTGGATTGTAGTATATAGAAAACTTGTATTATGGATTGTACTATATAGGTAAGTTTAACTGTAATTCTAAAGGAGTGACATATATAACAATGTGCCAGATTTGTGAACATTTTTATATCGGAAAAAATGAGCGTAAATTTCGAGAACGCTTGTATGAGCATTTGTATAGTATTAATAAAATTAATTTGTACATTGCATTGGCTAAGCACATTTCCATTCACCCATGTCATTGGTTTAAATTTAAAATTACAGACCAAGTAGTTAGAGACAAGAGAGGGGGGCCGTTGGAATCTTAAATGAGAGGAAAATGAATTATTTTAGTATATGAGATTAAATGTGTATAATTTTTCAGGTTTGAATGATAGTTACTGTATGCAATGTATTCTCAAAATGAAAGCTTTGTTAAGATAAATTGTGATCCATTCTCTTTTAGGGAGAGTGTATTATTAAAAAAACTTTTATATATGCTGGATGTATTGGTTAAAATGTTTTTAATGAAGACTATTTTAGGTGTATATGCTTTTGAAATATATGGTTTAGTTAAAATTCAATATATTATTTATATTAATTAACATGTGGAGTTAATCCACCTTTTAGGCAGTGGTTGCTATGGCTATATGATTTCTTGTAGCCTTATTTAAATTTTATAAGCATTAGTTTATTGTCTGATGAAGTTCAAACATTGTAGTTGAATAAAAGTGCTTACAATAAATTACATTCTGAGTGTCGATCCTCTGTTTTTTTGCTTTGCCCATTTGTGTTTTTATCAGTTTATTTGTTTGTGTTTTGAGTTGCTTTAGATTGGATATGGGGATATGGCTGACAGAATGCAGATTCGAAACCAGATACTCAATGATGTGAGTGCTATGGGGGTGCAGCAGGACTTATGATCAGGTGCGTCATAGAGCCACTGATATGATTTTATCAGCACAAAGGAGAGCAGCTGGTGTTACCCATGAACAGCTGGCTATGGGGGGTTGGATTGCTACAGTGCCACCACTGACACCAAATGAAGGGCTCATTGGAAACTGATGTTTCTAGGAGGACAAGTATGTGCTAGGAGGAGGTTCCAGGTAAGCTTACACACATCAAGTTGTAAGATTTGGTTGTATAGTAAAAGTATGTATTGTTGTATAGTAAAAGGGAAGTAAATATCGTGGGAAGAAATATCCAGGGAATTGTTATGGCTAGGCTTGTATAGGCCATAGGGCCGATAGCCTAGTACCAACCTATGAACCTATATAGAAAAATTTAACTAATGCTTTATGTGCTTTTTTTGGATGAACTTGCTGGTAAATTAAGAGACACATTTTTGTTCATTACATATGGGCTTTGGGTGGATGCGTTATCCAAGTTTCAGTTAAAATTATTGTTAACGGACATAAATAGGCAAACACTATGTATTCACTGTCCCCCTGGGTTATTGCAGTTGTGATGATTGCATCCTTACTTTGCTTCATTTCTTCCAGGACCATCTTCCCTACCAAGTGTGGAGTCAGTGGCACATGGTATGGCAAACATTTTTCTTTGATTATTGATAAAACGTTGTCAGATATATGCAGTTATCCGTATGTAAGAAGTGGGTGCACTGAGTGTTGTGTATATTGCTGTACCATCTGTGATAGTGTTAGTCTGTTATCTATAAATTGTTTTAAATATTTAGTGTAAGTATTAATTTCTTTAATGTGTTTGTTGCTTATTAAGACAGATGATCCCAACAGTGGAAGTGTAGGAGTCCTACCACCTGATGTCAGAGTCTTGGCAGACTGTGATGATGATGGTGGTCAAACACAGACACAGTCAGGAGTTGCAGAGGTTGAATCTGACATTGACATTGATATTCGGCCGTCCCCTGTATTTCCCTCAGACACAGTCAGTAGGCCTACACAGATCATACCTCTCAACCTCTTAGAGCAAGAAACCTGGACAAAGCCTGATAAAATGGGGGGGACAAAACCCCAAAAATAAGGACATATTTTAAATATTGCTCTTATAAACTTAGAAAGTTGCTAGAGTAACAGGGTTTGTTTTAACATACATTTTCTGATGGATGTGAAGACTGAAACTCAAATGTATGTAATTATTTAGTCACATCAATCCTCAGATCATTCAAGTGATTTGCCAGAAAATGAGAACTTTTATGAGAAACAGACTAAATATATGAGCCAAAAATCTGGACATTCTGTGAAAATCTGGACAGTTGAGAGGTATGACACAGATCTATTCCACTGAGCCCTCAGATATTGGACAGATGGAGGGTGACACACATGATCAGGGTAGTGCAGTTACTGTGGCTTCAGTGCCAGTTAACTCTGGCTATAGCCAAAGTGTGAGCAAAGTGCCATGCAGCAGGGGTGTTAAGGGTGCTTGGAGGTGGCCTGCTGCTCCTGGTGTGCCTTTTTGTGCCACTCAACATATGTTAAGGGCCATCATGGAGGAGCAGGCATCTTCAACTAGAGCCTCTGAGGACATGCTTAGGGTTGTAGATGTGGCACAGGCTGACGTGTGTGACTGCCTCTGTCATGTGGCCAGTTCAATGGATTGGCGGAATGACACGATGGAATAGGCAGTGTCTGTGATGGAATGTCTGCTGGGAGGGGGACAGAATCTACATGGACATAGGTCAGCAGCAGCATCTGATGTTATCCAACATGGCCATACCTGTCATGCTCCCACAGTGGCACTACGTCTACTGCTCCATCAGTGATCAAAGTGTCCACATCCAGATGTTGTAGGCCATGGGGTCATGATCCTGGATGTACTTTTGAGGAGAACTCATCTAGCTGACATCAGTCGCATTTAGATGGCAGCAGCACATCTGACCAGGGGCATGGATGGTAAAACTCCTAGCAGAGCCAGTTCTCATGGACTGGGGTGACAATGATGACATGTTACCTCTACCATGCACAGCTCACACCTGTCTGACATGCCAGGACATAGAACTATCAAAAGCTTGGCTGTGTTCTTGCAAACATTCACAAACATGTTTCAACTTGACTGCCCAGACAGACAGGTGCACACACACACACACACACACACACACACACACACACACACACACACACACACACACACACACACACACACACACACACACACACACACACACACACAAAACAAGCAACAGTTACATGGGACATTCGTGAGACTTACAGCTCATTCTGTCTCCTCAGTGGCCATTTGATACTTTATCCAAATTTCTGCCTGCCTATCTGTCTTACTCACATGTACTCACTACCTTTTGTGTCAGCCTTGGCCTCCTGCCACCCCAAACAGCACCCTGTGCAAATGATAACTGTACCATATCCTTGATTTTCTATCTTTTGGATTCAGGGATAAGTAAGTCTTTTGTCTAATGCCCAGGGTGCATAGCTGACTAAGTGCTTATTATATACGTGTTTGTGATGCTCTTTTGAAAGTTTTACTGCTTTCTTACATATTTTTGTAATGTGTATATCTTTGATGTGTGAGGCCTATTAGTTGATAGGGAACACAGCTATTGACAAAAGTCATTGCTGTCAAAATCACCCACCTTCTACTTAGTGACATTATCAAGTAACATTATGCAATTATCTGCCATTTGTTTGCATTATTAGCCATTTATTTTCCTATTCCAGGTTCAGCACTTACATTGATAGTCTGGCAGTTGCAACTGCTTTAGTTTGGGGCTGATGATGTGTGATGCTAGCAGTACACAGCCATTACATGGGTAAGTAAAGGTTGTGAGCATTGCCTACCATCCATGTTACTGTGTGTATGTGCATAGGATGACAGTTGTATCCCTATTAGGTGGTGAGCATGTGTGCTATCCATTGCTTCTTGACCAGGGGGAGAGTATATTGTGCACACCTATATCTATATATCTATGCCCACAGTGGCTGGTGGTTCCCCCTGACTCCTGACATGTGTGTGGCTATGGTTACCCTGTCATTGGTGGTGGGATGTATGCCCCTTCCCCTTGGCATTCCTGCTGAAGCTGTTTTTTCAGGATAATGTTGTGAAGGATAACACAAACTGTGAAAACTTCAGAACTAGTATAAGGATTGTACTGCAGAGCTCCCCCTGATGTATCTAGGTACTGGAACCATGATTTCAGCAGCCCAAACACGCACTCTATGATTTTTTTATTTGAGTGTGTGTCTTATTATAGCATTCTTTGGTGGGTGTGTATGCATTTTTGATGGGCGCCATCAGCCACTGCTCAAATGCATACCCTGCATCCCTGTGTAAATGACCTTGTGGGATATCCCCCTAGAAAATCTCTGATACAGTTGAGAGTTGTGCCAGATATGGGAGTTGTAGTAACTGTTTCAGTTACCAGTACACACATTCAGGATGATTACCTCAGCATTACACACAACCTGGCACTTAATGGAGTGAAAGTCCTTTCTGTTTATGTACATCCTTCCCTGTTCCCTGGGTGGTGCTTTGATTTCAATGTGCATACAGTCTATGGCACCCAGGACTTCAGAGAAGCATGCTACAGGATAGAAATCCTGCATCATTGTAGCTCTGTCCTTAGGTGTATAGGGAAAATGTATGCGATCACTGGTATGTTGTAGCATAGGATTCAGGAATTAATGTAGGATCCTGGATGCTGATACCTGTGACACCTCCAACATATCTCCTGTTGGTCTCTAGAATGTTCCTGTAGCTAATATTCTAAGTGCTACACATACCTTAGTCTCCACAGGTATTGGTTCCCCTCGGTTTGCCAATGCTCTCAGTTGAAGATGACAGAGGTTGCAGAGTTCCTGTAGTGTGTCTCTATCCACCTTGTAGCACGCCACAATTTCCACATCATGCAGACCATGGAAAGTTAAATGGAGTCAAAACACCCTTCTCCTTCTTGGCTGAGGCCTACTAGCAGCTGCAGCAGCAGAGACTTGGGCCTGTTGCACATACGTATGTATAAGAGCAACAGCAGCCCCTGACATTGTTTCTGTGTAGAGCAGTTTCCTTGGCTGTATTCCAATATGTTTTGGAATTCAAGGCCAAAACCTGCACTGAGTGTACAAAATTGCTTTATAGCTTGCTGAATAGCTCCTCCATCTTGGATTGGTTAATTAGCATAAAATTCAGCTGCTTATGTTGTAATTAGCATGCTACAATGTTTACCATGTTTGAGTAGCTCTGCACACCATGTAGAGCTGCTTACCAAATACAAAACTGTGCGCTACCATAAAGGCGTTATTGAATCTAGTCCTTAGTTTTATACACAGGTTTTGATCAAATAGTAATTGGTTAAGGATGCCGTTTGCTACAAATATTAGCATTAATGCAAACTGCTGAGAAAATAAAAGAAGAAACGTGCAATGTTTAATAACAACACCAAATAGCAAAAGCAAAATATTAAAAATAGCAACATTGCTATAGTACAATTTTATAGATTTATTGGGGAAAGGTTGGATGCACTCTTTTTTTCTTGCCATCACAATCCTGCTGAAATTATGACTACTGTCCTGTCTTTACACTGAAGTCTGATTGCCATGTGTTTATCATTAATTCTAATGACATACCTTAGTGTCTTCAGAAGACTCTGTCTTACCACAATTCCCAAACCATTTCTAGACCTCCCGCTCCATGTACTAGAGTCTGCATCCCAAACCAAGTGGCTTTGTTGTGCTGGCATTCCATCTTGTCCGGTCTTCTGCTTGCCATCATATCATCTCCTTCCAAGCTGCTACGTGTTAGTGAACCTATATTCAGTATACCAATCCTTAGTTCAAGTTTGGTAAGTTAATTGGTTTTATATCCAGAATTTACTCAACAGAGTTATCCCAGGTAACCCAAGCTGGGTAACTAGACACTGTCTCATTAGTAGCTTTTTGACCAAGTGCTGCTAGGATTTATGGCAGGCACACATTCAATAGAGGTGCACAGACCCCCCCTACCACCATTTGCATGGGTCCCCGGAGTAGGTTGGAGTAGTCCTATTCCTCAACCTTCTTATGATGGACAAATGCCCATGCCCATTTGTGGCAACATTAATCAATATGAAGAAATTATCTAGAGACAGTTTTTACACCATTTAGTGGCTAGCCCTGGCACAGCACACACAGTCTGTGATCCATGGTCTCCTATCTAGGGGATACTGCACACCCTAATTAATGCCTAAAGCATTTGGACTACACAACTCTTCTTCTGATTGGCACCACATAGAGTCTGTGCTGCTGCTCACAATTACATTCAGTTTGGATGAGTTTGAAGGGGAAACACTCAGCATGTTTTTGTGAAGAATCCACAGAAATACAGAGAGAAGATACCGATTCCACACAGGTATTGGTTGGAAACATACCTCTCAACCTCTTAGTGCTAGAAATCTGGACAATGCCTGTTATAAATGGGAAACAAAAGCCCAAAAAAGGGACAGAGTTTAAATATTGCACTTATAAACTTAGAAAGCTTCTAGAATAACAGGGTTTATGCCAGCATGCATTTTGTGAAAGATTTGAAGTCTGAAACTGAAATGTAAGTCATTATTTAGTGACTTCAGTATTCAGATCATCCCAGTGATTTGCCAGAAAGCCACAAATTTTATAAGGAACAGACCAAAAATACGAGGCAAAAATCTGGACATTCTATGAAAATTTGGACAGTTGAGAGGTATGGTTGGAAGTCAGGCTCAAACTCTGTAACTTGTGCTTGAGAGGTAAAGACCTTAACTATTATGCCAACTATTGTCTAGCATGTGTCTGACTGCATTCTCTAAATTGTCAAGAGCTGATCATGATGCAGCTACCATCCAGGCATGCAACAGGGAATTTTCTTTTGTTGTGCACCTAACATTTCCCCTGCTGTTTACAGATTCTAAATGGCTCAGCATGCAATGGAGCTTAGCAAATGGTGTGCACCTACTTCCGTGCATGGCATAATCCTCAGAAAGTCTTAGCCTCCATTCCATGTAAGGGACTCTGTCTGATCGCTGGTCTTCATGGGAACTATAGCCTACAGTGTGCATTCTGCATGTGTATGCTTTACGCTTCCCACTGAGAGAAGTCAGTAAGTACTACCTTAGCACTCTTGTCCCTCCCTGAGCAGCTTCTGTAGCAATTGAGCTGTTTATTTGAATCCAGAACAACTGGGTCATAGTCAGGCCTTTATCTCTCTGTGCCACAGAACTGGGTAAAATGATAGGATTTTCATGTAAGTATGGTAAGTACCGCACAGTGTAAAAAGGGAAATCCTTAAGATGCAGTTTTATGCAATATGACAACAGACTGAATGTATTTTATTAAAACAGAATGAACAATGTGCATCAGTTTGACAAGAAATAAAAGTATTTTTAATGTAGCATGGGACTTGCTATGCATCTAAATAATTAGTGTATTACATACAGCTATGATCTATTATGTGTTTAATTTACAGAGCTAAATGCACTTGTCTAAAATGTTGACTAGACTGATAGTTTGTAACAGAAGAAGAGGATAGGTGCACCGTGAAGAGATATCCTGTTATAAATATTAATAATGTATATTTGAAGTATAACTTAAATTGTTCCACTCCATTTCATATCAGCTGCCGGCTTCCATGTTCTTCAGCTTTAATAGATTAATTTTCTGGGCAACCTTTCCCCAAGCTACCAAAAGCAGCAGTGATCCTGAAGCATTGTGTTAACTAAGAAGCATTCAATAAAGGAACTCAGCCAGAAAATAAACTGTCTCCAGAGTAAACAGAATAAATGAAGCTACAAAAAGGCTATCTTGTTATCATGCAATTAACAAGTCAAGAAGATAAAATTATCTGTATAAAGGGATAGTAGTGCAGTGTTACTCTTGAGAGATTGTGACTTTCTCTGTTATATATATATTTCTCTCTCTGAATTTGTCTGGTTTAAATTGGCTTCTAGGTACTTTCAGATTAAATTTGTGGTTATCTGTCACACAAACTATGAAATGCAACAGGAATAACAAAGGATGAATACAGGAGGTGTCAGTCTTTGTAGTCTTGTAAAAAATAGAGAAAGACTTTTATATCACTTTATAAGTAATGATGCGTTAAGAAGATATACATATCTGTAGAACAAATGGTACTGTCATCTTAGATAGCCCTTTGAAAAAACTAGGGTATGAAGCAAAACTTAAAAATATTTGATTTCTTTCTAGAGACCTTTATGTGAAATGCAATGTTTTATGGCTCTCAGAGGTGGGTACCCATAACTTATTAACCCCAAAGTCTATCGACAATTATTTTAGAACTGCACATTTCTGCTATGTACGATGAATAGCTGATATCTTCAAACAACATTTAGGCACTGTGTTATGCACCTTGTTTGGAACAGGCAATGCTATGTGCATTAATGTCAGAGATACAAGTCAAACTTTCCACTGATCTATGCAGGGAAAACTGCTTTCCTTATACTTTTGAAATATATTTCAAACCACTGTGGGATACAGCTCCAAAATATCATAAGCATACAAAGTACGCTAATAAGTTATCTGTGATCATTGAAATAAAACTTGGTTTGGGACTGCGTGAAGAAATGATCATTTTATAATTTACACAATTTTTCCATAAAATGTGGGCTTCATTGTATGGATTTGCCAAAAGAAAATATTTAGCCCCATGACATGTTGGAGGTGTTTGTGGCTTTGATACTATGAATGAAAGAGAGTTTCAAACATGAAGGTTGACAATTACACAGTATATATATATATATATATATATATATATATATATATATATATATCTATATATATATATATATATATATATATATATATATATATATATATATATACCTACAGAGTATATTTATTTTTTTCCCTTTGCTTAGCAAAGCTTGTGATGTTGGGCTTAGGGGTTCACAATTACACCCATTCCTGCTATAGACTATATTGGAAGTATCAGTTTTAAAATCTTTGCACTCTACTATACAAACACTTTCTGTGGTGCTTGGTTTATTAGGGGAGCAATAGAGCCTTGGTGTCACTCAGACTCTGATAGCTGAAACTAGTCTGCCTTAGATGTTTCACTCGGACCCAAGAATTCTTGATGAAAAATCATATGTACTGTCAGAGACTTACTATACCAACTCATAGCCCAAGGAGAAGTTCTGTGCAGGATCCTGCTCTCTAAACATGATGATATAGGTAACTGACTGTGGTTAACATAAAACAACTGAGCAAGAGTAAATACCAAAGTATATATGTACTGATCTGGTATACTAAACCTTGTCTCCCTAGTCAGGAAGTACTGAACAAATAAACACACATCCCTCCTCTGGGATCTGTCCACAAGCTGAGCTAATAACTTAGATATCTTACCATCCATTTACTTACCCAGAAAACTGACACATGCCTATAAACATGATTGAGCATTGTCCCTATAAATATTTTCACTGCAGCTATTTTCACTGTTATTGCCAAGTCCAGCATTTGCTAACTGTGTATCCACAAAAAAGTCATGTCCCATATATCTTTTAAGTTCCTGTCTTCCAGCTTCATCTGGTAGGATTCCAACTATATACCCAAATACTTAGGGAGACTGCTGTTCCATGCTTAGGTAACCTGTATTCCTAGATTCATCAGTTCCCTAGCAGATGAGTTAATCAGGAGCAATATTATAGTTATTGCATTTAGTGTTAGCTCAGAAATCTCCCCAAACCTATCTAAGTTTATTCATCACATGCCCAAGGTTGTGGATTGGATCCTGAGAGATTATAGCTTGATCATCAACAAAAAATAGAGCCTTAGTGGGGATCTATTGAGAAACTACTTTGGGGCGTTCCACTGCTAAAAGAAAGAGAGTGGAAGTTAACAGGTATCCTTGGCTGGAACCTTCTTGGCAAAATAAGGGGAGGGGAGAGATAACAATTTACCTGAACCTGATTAATTGGGGAAACATATAACACTTGTACCTCCTTGATAAACCATTATGAAAAATATAACAGCTGTAGAGCCTTCTGAAGATACTTCTGATATATGAAGTCAACTCCACAGCAAAGTCTAATCATATAACAGTGAATGGTTCTGAATCTCTAAGTAAACCTTGCATATTGTTCCTTAATATTCTGAGGTGGTCTAAACTAGATCTTTCTGTACTAAAGGGCTTTAGCTCAATAGTAGTGTAGTGGCTTGGTGTGTATAAAGAACCGGTGCAGAACCTTTTTTCCTGGACATCCACTGAAAATGGGTTCTGTGCCCAGTCAGACTTCCTAGTTAAACAAATGTCAAAAAATTAATCCAGCCAGTGTAGTCAGCATTAATCACAATAAAAAAAGCCTTTCACTCTTTCAGTTAACAGGCAGGCTTATATTTTAATGTCAACATTTATGAGTGAAATAGAGTGGTAATTCATTACATTGGTGGCATCTTTACCTTTCACCCAGTTTTGTCAGAGTTATTACTGTAGATGTGAACAAAGAGGCATTAATACCTTTTCTTTCTTGAAAGACTGTAAAGAGGAACTGCAAGAGATCTACCAGATGTTTGCCAAGAGAAAGAAATAACTCAGTGTTAAGTCTGTGTCAGGGACAGACACTTTCCCTCTGTAGGGCTGACAGAACTGCCTTTTACCTTCTTTCTGCTGAAGGTGGTTGCTAGTGCCTTCTGCTGATTCTCAGAGTAGGAAGGTATGTCACTCCCTGTAGAGAAGTCTCTTCACTCCACTGTCCTGCCCTATCACATCTGGATTGATATGCAGTTGACTATAAAAGGTGTAAAATTCCCTGCTGGTGTCTGTAAGGATGGTGCATCCCTTACTTATTTCTGGGCACCTATGTAGTACTTAAGTGGCATGCTAAAATCATGAACATTCAATGAAATACATTTAACCATGGATAATGTGACAAACAGAACAATAACCTTGAAATAACTGCAAACAGACCAAGAATGATGCTACCAACAACCCCTAATGACCTGGCCTTTGTTGCAAGCAAAAGCTAAACCAGCCCCCCCACCCCCACCCTGTGACTGACTAACACTGTGGGATGGATGGTGTCAGTAAAACACCAAAATGCTCTCTGTCATAACTGAAAGCACATGCATTATCACAGCTAGCACCCAGATCAGTCTCATTAATGTTGGATGACACTACACATACAGTTAACTCTCTCGAGAAGCTTTAGCCTTATGTCTTCCTAATGTCATTCACTCCTGTTTTTTTCTATCCTGTTTATATACTATTTAAGATATTGCATTGGAAATGTTTTGAAACCAAGCTGGTCTTCCCCTCAGACTGATGCAGATTGATGGTTTGAGACTCCTTCTCTTCATCTTGGTGGGTCTTCTTCTCACCCTTCTCTTTCAGTGACTTTAGTACCTCATACTTATTCAGACTGGTTAGCCCATCTGGAAGCAGTTGTTTGGGCTAAACCTTCCTGGCCGTGCTTCCTGCATCTACTTCAAGACTCTGAGTATTTTCAAACACAGTGTGTCTATTTGCATGCCTTCTAGACCCACCTGAGGGTCTCACTGTAATTTTTCCAGGTTCAGGCACACACTTGGATCTTTGTTTCAGAATTTCAGACAGTGTTGGCTAGGACTCTAAGAGGTCATAACCTCACTGATCACCTCTGAAGATGGCAGATAGTTTCATAGAAACTCAAGCACCAGCTCATGGGAGGTACAGGCATATAATTCCTCCTTAAGATAAATGTTCATGCCAGGTATATCCTGTAATACAGAATGCATACTGAAGCAGACTTCCTTCACTTCTTTAGCATCATCAGATAGAGCCAAATCATGTAAGAGCCTGACTTTATGAATATGTAGCAATAACTGCCTCCCCTTTTTAACAGCAGCCATGATCTTCTCTTTGTCCATGTAATTCAAGAGCTTGACTACTGCAGGCCATGATGTTGAGTCTGGAAGCCCTGTAGGGCAGAATGACCTATATGCCATTTCAATATGTACAGACTTGCCCAGCTTGAGGTGTTGCACCTTGGCTGAAAAATCACATTGGGCAAGTTCTCAGCCAGAAAATTATACATGTCCTCAGACTCCATGCTCAATGGGAGTTCCAGTATTCACAAATCAATATGCCTGCTGTGGTTTTCCAATTCCTTAGTTTTATTTTCCAAGCCCAGGATTATGTCTACTCTTACAGCTGTGTGTCCTGTAGACTTGCTACTAACTCCATAAATGTATTTCAGGATATACAAGCTTTGGTCTAATGCTTATAGTGGAGATTTTTCTGCATTGATCACAGCAGTATCAGCTAGAGTCTATACCAACAGTAAGGCTGTCTAGTCTGCTCATAACATTGTATAGTGGAGCTTTTTCTGCATTGATCACAGCAGTATCAGCCAGAGTCTGTACCAACAGTAAGGCTGTCTATCCTGCTCATAACATTCTGATCATACTGTAGGTCTGACAGTCCATCCACTAGAAGAAGATTGACTACTCTTTTTTGGCAAAGCAAACATCTGATGAAACATCCATTCAATAAATCGGACAAGCAGTCCTGCACTTCTAGTTGTCTACCATCCAAACAAGCACTCATATATATAAATATATACAAATAGATAGATAAATAGATATAAACACTCCTGCACTCTTTTGCAGATAGTGGCCACCAGTGTATATACTTAATCTAGCAACTGGCAAACTAGAAGAGACACACATAGCTTGGTCTTGAGAATGAAAAGTAGGCCACAAATGAGTTTGGAAACTGAGATTCTATTAAATATGCCCCATGCCATGACGTGCAAGCTCTGCCTGAGAAAGCAATGTTGGGGAAATTAAAATAAACTTACAAAGATGATAAACTTGCCCAACTGTTTGAAAAAAAAACTCCATGGTCATTTCAGAGGTTGAGACTTACTAGAGAGCAACCTTTTGGTAGAGCAATGTTCTTCTAAATACCACATCAATAGCAACACCCTAAGTATGCACTCATTGGGGAGAGACCTGGGCACACAGATTGACAGCAACCTTACCTTTGATCACCAAGTCTCCAGACTGGTAAGAAAGGTTTCTCACAAGGAAAATTCAATGTCTTCAACATCTGTCCTATGTGGATCATCTGAAATCACTGTCACTTTATTCTATTTCATACAGAGGCAATCTCTGCTTTGCATATAAGGCAATCTCTGACTCTGCTTTATTGGAAGTGCTGCATATCTGCAAGTCAAATGGCACACAAGTTACTCACTCTGAAGTCCTTAACCTGGTATGTGACATTAATAAAACCTGCTGGAGGGACAGATTTGTCTCCCAGAGGTTACCACACCTTTGGAATAGGCTCCCACTTTATGTCAAACAGAGCACCTCATTGGCCCTCTTCAAATGCAATCTGGGCAATTGGATGGGTAACCGTAAATTCACCACCGGGGTTCTAGCTATGTCCCGCTTGGACAGGGGCAATAGGTGCTGATCATGGAAATAAGGATAGAAATTGGCTAGGCTTGTAAGGGCCCTAGGGCCATTAGCCTAGTAACTTTCTATGATCCTATGAACAGAATTAACTTTTGGAAGGAGAAGTGCACATTACTTTTGTAGCTGATAAGATCCATGATTTAGAATCAGATCTTTCTAAAGAAAAGGAGAACGTTAGCAATCTGTAAATGCAGTGAGAGAAAACTGACAATACAGAAAATCAAACCAAAGTGATTAACATAACCCTAAGGTAGTACCTGATTCAGACTTTTGGCTATTTTTTTAGACATCATGTACTTTTCATATGGTTTTAATCCAAAGATAGAGAAATTATACAGGATAAGGTCTGAAGAAAAAAAGAGCTATGTCATGTGCTATTAGCTATTTAGTCAGACAGGATGACAGATACATAGTGCAGTTACCACGGGAAAATACCATCTGAAGATGGCAGTTGATTTCTCCAGGAACTTACATAATCTTAGACAACTCATGAGGAAAGAAATGTACATCTTAAGTTCAGCATGTAATCTTTAATGCCTCTTTAATCTTCCCAGCTGTAATTACAATTTGGGATGGAGAAAAAATGCCTACTGCATTCCAGAACATATGACAGATGTACATCAGTTTCATAACAAAGTGACAAAAAAATTGCGACACTGGAAGATCAGCAGTGGCAGGCTGAAATGCAACAGAATATGAACAGAAATGAGAAAAAAGTTTATTTATTTATTTTAACATTTTTTTACCAGGATAAATCCAACCAGACACAAAGTGTCCGTTTTCAGTGGAGTCCTGGGGAGAAACGCTCCAAGGAAGTTAACAGAGTACATACATGGTTTAGATAACAATAAAAAACTGGTATACAAGGTAAGAGAAACAAAGAAGTACAAGAACAATTCTGTAAAACAATAAGATACTCAAACAATAAGATACTCAGGAGTAGAACCCCTATTTGCAATCTTTACAAAAAAAGTACATATCAGGTGAGTATATCAGGTGAGAATATAATGTATGCAATGGAGGCATACAGTGGGTCACTTATATGGAGTAGTGGGTCTTCAAGGGGGGTCTTTGCAGTTGCAAAGAGGGTTAGCATAGCGGTGCAAATTAAGATGGCCCTTGAAGGTGATTGTGTGACTTTGTAGCCTGAGTTCAGGTGGGAGGGTGTTCCATACTTTAGCAATATCATAAGAGAATAGGGCCTCTTCTGCGCTGTTATTGCACGGGTTGATTTCAATCAGGTTTTTGTTACATGAATGTAGTTCCCTTTTGGGGTTGTGAAAGTTTATTATGTCAGCTAGGGCAGGGCTCTTCCCCTGATGAAAAAGAATTTGATGGGCTATGATCAGTTGGTGGTAGCATAGGAGGTTTGGAAATTCTAACCAGTGCAGTTTAATTAGTGATTGGCAGTAGTGGGAATGTGCTCTATTATTGGCAGTGAACCTAGCTATTTTATTGTAGCATGTGGAGAGTTTGTTCTGGTTAGTTTTGTTAATGTTGGTGAGGACTGGAGAGGCGTATAGTAGTGTTGATAAGAGATGAGTTCTGGCTATTTTTGTTCTAGTTTCGGGGGTTAGGAATAGTATGCAACGATATAGGCAACCAAGTTTTTTATGGACTTTAGAGATAGTTTGGGATACGTGCTTGTTGAATTTAAGTTATTGATCAATAGTGATGCCTAAGAGTTTGGCCTCAGTTACTGGGGTGATGAGGGTGCCATTGGTTGACATGATGGTAAAGGTGGCGGAGGAGTGATTGATTGGGTGGAATAGTATTAGCTGTGTTTTTTTGGGGGTTTAGTATTAGTTGGTAGTTGTTTAGCCAGTTCTGTACCTCAGTGAAGGATTCCTGGGCTTTACTTTGTAGTAACTGGATGTTTGGTGCTGAGCAGATTAGAGTAGTATCATCCGCATACTGGACGATGTTGGCTTTAGTGGTAGCTACGTGGAGATTATTTATAAATATGTTGAAGAGAAGGGGACCAAGGATTGAACCTTGTGTGACACCGCATGTGACAGGGAGTGGGGGGGGATAGGGATTTGCCCCATTTGACAGATTGCGACTGGTTGTTTAGGTAACTGTTAAACCATTTTAGGGTGGAGTCATTGAGGTTGAGTTCTGTTAGGCAGGTGAGGAGTTTGCTATGGGAAACTGTATCAAATGCCTTGGATAGGTCTAAGAAGGTGGCAGAGACCAGCTTCCCTTGGTTCCTATGCGGGTTTATAGTATTGGAGAAGTTAATTAGAGCAGTGTTGGTGCTATGGAAAGGTCTGAATCCATGTTGGGTTTTAGTTAGAAGGTTGTTAGTTAACAGATGGGTAAGGATTTGTTGGTGGATACATTTTTCTAGAATTTTTGAGAGGGCTGATAGGATAGCAATGGGACGGTAGTTGGAGAGGTCAGTAGATAGACCTCCCTTGTGGAGAGGGATGATAGATGAGGTTTTCCATAATGAAGGAATGGAATGCAAGGAGATAGAGCTGTTAATGAGTATGGAGATGGGGTACGTGATGGCCTTGGATGCAATTTGGAGATATTGAGCTGGGAGACTGTTGGCAGCTAGGGTGGTAGGTTTGAGTTTAGCTAAGAGATTTTGAATGGTTGTAGTTGGAACTGGGTTAAAAGTGAAGGGGGTGGAGTTAGTCTGGTAGTTTAAGGGTTGATGTTGGGTAATGGGTGATATAGCACTTACCAGGTTCAGTATTGAAGAGGTAAAGTAGTTATTAAAACTAGAGACTGTGTGGATCAGTACCTGTGATATCTGGGTGTGGTGGCTTTACCAGGCTTGAGGATGTTGTTCACTGCAGCCCAGAATTTCTGTGAGTTGTTGTTATGTTTACTTTGTAGGGAAATATAGTAGTGTTTCTTGTCCAACCTAACCTGCTTTTTTGCTTTATTTCTGAGCTCAGCAAAGCTTTGCCTAGTTACGGGAGTTTTGTATTTTTGCCAAGTTATCCAAGCTTTGTCTCTAGTCTTGAGTAAGATTTTTGTGGCTTTGTTTAACCAGGGGGCAGGGTTACTTAGCAATTTTATAGCTTTTTGTGGGGATAGTTGGTTTAAAATCTCTAGGAATTTGGCATTAAAGTATTCTGCTGCATTATCCAGGGGAAGGGTTTTTATGGGAGCCCAGTCACAGGATTTTAGGGCTTCTGAGAATTGTTCTGGGCAGAAGTTTTTTTTGGGAACGGATTTGTAAGAGAGCGGGGGTATTAGTAGATTTTATTTTGTGCCGAAGGAGAAAGGTTGGGTTATGGTCACTGATGGAGTCAGGTAGTATTCCAGATAGGTGGGCAGTATTGGGCTGGTTAGTCAGGATCCAGTCTAAGGTGGATTCTAGTTTGGTGGTTTTGTAAATTCTTGTGGGCGAGTGTATAAGTTGTATGAAATTATATAGGTTTATGTGGTTGGTGGCTATGGGTGATTGTATGGTGTTCCAGTCTATGTTGACATCACCTAGGAGTACAGTTTCTTGGGACAGGGAGTGGGAAGCCCAGTGGAGTATAGATTCTAGTGTCTTAAGGTTATCTCCTGGTGGTATATAAATGCTGAGTAGGTTTAGTTGTTTGTGTTGGTTTAGTAGGATTTTGGTGAATAGGGTCTCAGCAGTGTTGAAATCTAGGGTTTATTTTTGAAGGAGCTGGACTTTTAAATTGGATTTGTAAAGAAAGGCAATGCCACCACCTTTTCTGTGAAGTCTATAAACTCTTAATATGTTGAAGCCAGGTGGAGTTATAGAGTTATCTTTAATGTGGGGTATAAGCCATGTTTCTGTAATCACTATAATGTCTGGGTTGTATACAGAGATAATTCCATGTAACTGTTCTTTTTTATTTATGATACAGAGAATGTTTAGGTTTAGAATGAGTAAATCAGTGGGTTTATGCTTAAATGGGAGGTTGGGTGTGGTATGGGTGTTGTATGTTGGGCCAGGGTTGGGGTGGATATCACCTCCTAGTAGTAGTTGGGCTGCAATGCTGGTAATGGTTTTAAGGCAGAATACAGTTAGGAAGTGGTTTTGAGGCTGGGGTACTTTTTGGATTGTGAGGTGTAATGGATAGGAGAGATGAGTTGAAAAATTAAAGGGTAAAGGATAATAGGTTGTGTGTTTGCAGGTATGAAGGGATGGTTTGTGGTGCATGGTAGGGTGGGGGATTTGATACAGTGCATAGTGTTAAGTGGATGGTGATAAGTAGTAATGAAGGAGAAAAAGTAAAGACAGATGGATAGGGAAGGCAAGAGTAATGGGATAATATGGTTGTGGGAGTGTGGTGTTCGTGACATGGTGATTGAGTTATCTGTGCTGGAAGACTGTGGATGGGTGTAGAATGAGAGATGTAGTATGCAATTTTGTGGTTAATTGGAATAGAAGTTGTGGTGGGATTAATGGAGTGAGGGTGTGGTTTAATTTTAATAATATGCAGTATCACTTAAGTTTGGCTGTGTCAGCAAGGAAAAGGCCTCTCCTCAGTGATAAATCCAGTATTTCACAATCGGGAGTACAAAACAGCAATCTCTAAGCAGCAGGAATAATCAACATGAAAATAACAGGAAAACCAAAGATGACAATTCAATTAATGGGCATCACTTTGAAGGAAAAGAAGACAAATACTAGCTGAGTACCTGAGGATTGCTAAGAGTTGTATAAGGAAAGATTTAGAGATGATACCTACCATAAGGATAGTGGCACCTCACCCAAAAAGACCAGTCATGAAACCAAAATCTGTTTTCAGATATTCTCGGACAACTCAAACTTGGCAGATGAGTACTGATAGCCCATGGAGTCATACAACATCTTGACTGAACAATGTAGAGAAAGAGAGGAAAAGCAAATAAGAAATAAAAGAATCATTGGACCATTTTTGCCTTCTCTTTTAAAAGCAATCATGCATTAAGTAATGCACAAAAGAAAGTTGTTGTTGTTTGTCTTTTCGGCATAGCCTTCATTTTTATATTTATAGTTATATCTGGGTTTATTGTAGCTATTAACTACAATATGATGTTTTTAATGTAAAACAAATGTTAGTAAAATTCATGGTCTCACATACCAGATAATGTTGCAGCATTTGGTAGAAATCTTGTCTACTAGTTGTGCAACTGAATAATAAATAAGTTTTTCCATAATGTTGGGACATTTGTTTCTGTTATCAATCTATTAATGAGAATGCTGACTTGATAAGCTATGACATCTGCAGCTAGTTTAAGGTATTCAGCTGAAAGGTCATCTGGTGCAACTGAGCTGGGTTTGAGCTTCTATAAGAGTTTTTTGTGTGATTTATAGGCATTGGTAGCAGAGTAAAATGTGACCTGTTTGTAGTGGAGCTATGATTGAACTCTGCTTGGAGAGAAGATGGATATGAGACTGGAGAGTTTTTTGAGGGGGAAGTGTTGTTAGAGTGGTGCTTGGTGGTTTTTGTTTAAGGGTATTTGAAAGCTGTTAAAGATTTGAATTATATTGGCTATGTAGTTAATGAAATATGTATTAAAAATACTGGCAGTCTGAAGAGGTGATTTTTCAAGATGTGGGTTAGGATTGCTTTTATTTTGCAACATCGAGGCAGTTTTATTGCTTAGACAATTTTCCATGCTTTATTCCTTTATGACATTAGTTGTATGGTTGACTTTGTTAACCACTGGGTTTGGTTAATTTTTATTCTTTTTGAGTGAAGCAGAGCCAAACTGTTGAGAATATTCAGGAAAGTCATGTCAAAATGGGTTACTTGATCATAAAGTGATAAGGTTTTTAGGATAGACTAGTTTACAGATTATAATGAATCTAGGAAAGATTCCAGGCTAAATTTAGTAAGATTTTAGGTCAGGTTGTAGAGATTTTCTTTGGAAATGTGGGAAATATATTTGTGAGTACATGTTTTTAGGTGATCATGTAGGGTTCTGGGGAGGGTGCCTGCCTGAATAAATTTACTTGGATCAGAAACCAGGATCCCCTTTAATGTGGAGCCATGAGTGAATTTTTTGTCATATTTAGTATATGTGCTAATGAGTTATGAGAATACAAAAAGACTGCGCTATTTATCAGAGAATCTGATGTTAGGTACTGCCAGTTTATGTTGACATCATCTAGTATAATCATTTAATTGGATATTGTAGATGATGTCCAAGATAGGATGTCCTCTTATATGGGATTATTTTGGCCTAGGGGAATATAAATTACTGTGACACATAAGCTTCTTTTATTATTTACTTTTAAGAAGGTGATAACTAATTTAGCATATCCAAATGTTGGACTAGGGTTAGAGTATGTTTTAAGGTTCAGATGGTTAGGGTAAAATAATGGTATTCCACAGCTTTTTAAGCAGTTCTAGCTACCCTAATTATACTTTACCCAGGAGGGAATTTTTTGGAGTCTCTTACTTTGGGTTTAAATGATATTTATGTGGCAGCTAAGATATCAGGGGTGTGTTGTGCAATACAGGCTTGGAAATCAGCTACCTTATTACAGATACTTCTGAAGTTCAGTGTGATAAAGTTTAGGTCTGGGAATGTTTTTTGCAGAACAGGAAGGGATCTGGATGTGGGTGGATGTACCCAGAAAGTGATATAATACAGAACTATGTACAGTAGTGTGGAAATAAGATTGTTTCTTAGAGAAGTATGAAACATGATAGTAGGTTTATTAGAGTTAGATTGATAAACTTTGCTTTTTTGGAACTTATTATGGTAATGTTAGCTAGGAGACATGTTAGAATAGCTAGCATTATGTTTCAAACTAGGTGTACTGAGTGTGACAGTACTTAAAGATGTGTTTGGTGTTGTACTATGGGGTGATGTTATATGTGAGAGAAAAGTAAGGAATATTTTTAGGGAGATGAGAGGAGGGAATGATCTTTGAGAGTATGTCATTGCATTTCAAGTTAAGGAGGATTAGTTTTTTTTTAAGTATTAGATAGCATAAGACAAAGTATATAGAATAGTTAGGGGAGTAAGGGAGGAAAGAGTGTGAGGGATGGAAATTGAAATAAAAGTACAAGGTTGGAGTTGAAGAGACAGGGATGTGTGATCTGAAAGTAGATAGGTTGAAGAAAGAGTGGATGGAGCAAAGGTTAGTATAAGTGTATATGATGTGAGGGTATGTGGGAATTGGGAGTAGGGTAGGGGAGTAGAGTGAACCTAAATGCAATGAGGGTGAACAGAACAGGTTGAATCAACTTGAATGGTTACCCACACGTAGAAAAAAATAGTCTGTTGTTTGTTATGGCTTTAAACCCTGGTAAGTGTGAGTTTCACAGTATAAGTAACAGATATTATGCTTTTAATCTGACATAGTAAAATAGCACTATGTGTCTTTAGTTAATCTTTTGGTATCCTGCACGCTCAAGTTACAAATTATTGAAAGAGAGTTTGAGTTAGAAATTTATAATTTCATTGTCGGTGTTTAAAAAGTAGTATCATTGTATGGGGCCTGAGTAGTTACATAAAATTAGGGGTGATTAAGATGGGTATCCTTCCAGCAAATTAATGCAATTTTGAGATAGTATAGAACATATTTATTCAGAACAATTAGAAAAAATTCCTGCTAATAGTATCTAACCATATAATGTAGATTAGTCTTTTATGCTATGGAAGGCTGTTGTTCTCTGTACAAAAAAAACTTGGGATGCAGTGTGTCTGAAATTTAAAAAGCTGGGAAGAGGTTACTTCTACAGAGAATAAACAGAAAAAGGAGAAAATAAGACATGAAGTAGTAGCAAGCTGTGTGATGAAAGTTTAGAGGAGATAGTAGAACTGCTATTAATATTATTTAAATAGTTGGAATATAAACTATTGGATAAAACTGCCAATTATTACATTATGTGTATTACCATGACAATGAATGCTAAGACATCAGATGTAAAGCTACTTATGAAGCTAAACAGCAGATACAATAGCAAAAAAATACATTGTTACTTTCTTTTCTAGATAGTGTTAAATCAGACACATTACTGTTGGAAAAGCTTATTTTGCACTAGCAAGCTAATTTAATGAATACATTACATTCTATACTTCTAAAGTCAATGACTGTCATCAGTACAATTAATAAGTGTACCAATGGGAGTCATTTATAATTAATAATTATGCATAGGTAAAGTACAGCTTCTATCTAAACAAGGCCTTCACTACAGAGTTTACTGAACAACAGTATAAGAGGTAGACCAATCATCTTTATGACATATGCTGGGGCTTCAGCATGAATGACTCAAATAAGCACTACAGTCACCAAGTCGCTTATATCAAGTTATGAAACCATTATCACAGCCATAGAATCAACAAAGGTGAGTTTTCATTATAGTACAAACAGTGATATAGCATATTTATACATTAGAGCATTCTGCATAGTCATTGTTATCAGATACACATTGGCATAATCTGATTAAGAGATAGGTTATGCTGTATAAAATCAATACTTCCAGATCATAATAGTAGGCAAATACAATCTATTATACAACAGGTTAGAAAACAGATTGTTTTCTTACATTAAATTAAGTTAGCAGGCTCCATTCAGTAGCTGGAAGGGGCAAACAGGGCCGACAGCTGAAACAGAGAGAAAGAAAGGGGAGTTTTAAAATTGGCACCAGGAGAGCTAGGATGTTGGCTTTTATATGGAGGGCAGTAACCACAGAAGGCACACCGTCAGACTGAGAGCAACTCAAATGGTCACCCATGTGTAGAAAAAACAATCTGTTGTTTGTGATGGCTTCCAACACTAGTAAATGTGAGTTCCACAGTATAACTAACAGTGTTGCTTTTCTGTGTTGCATTTCTAACAGCTTTTAAGCTGACAGTAAAATAGCACTATGTGTCTTTGGTTAATAGTTTGGTATCTTGCACACTCAAATCAGAAGGTATTGAAAGAGAGTTTGGGTTAGAAATGTATGCCTTCATAGTCAGTTTATATAAAATATCAGTCAGTTTATAAAAAGTAGTATCACAGTATGGGGCCTGAGTAGTTAACAAAAATTAGGGGTGATTAAGATGAGCATTCTTACAGCAACTGAATGCAATTTTGAGATAGTATAGAAAATGTTTATTTAGAGCAACTAGAAAAAATGCTTACTAACAGTATCTAACCATGTAATGTAGCTGAGTCCTTTATGTTATGGCTGCAATGCATCTGACATTTAAAAAGCTGGGAAGAGATTACTTCATATAATGTAGATGAGTTATTTGTTATAGAGGGTTGTTATTCTCTGTGGTGCCTTTTAAAAAAACAGGATGCAGTCTATCTGAAATTAAGTTAAAGGGCTCCATTCAGTAGCTGTAAGGGGAAAACAGAGCAGACAGCTGAAACAGAGAGAGAGAAAGAAAGGGGAGTTTTAAAAATGACTCTGGCTAAAAATAGCTAAATTAACCCCGTAATGGGAACGATCAATATGGAAAAGTGACAATTCTCCCATTAATACATCACCATTGGGCATTTTTTTAATTTATGATTATTTATTTTGTTAAAAAGTGTTGCTTTTTCATGTTCCAGTTGCAGATATTGTCATTCTTTAAAGTTCAGTAAAAATATTAGTAATAATAATAATAATAATAATAATAATAATAAACAGTGTATGCCTACTTTCACACTAAACTCTAAAAAGGCACATTATCTGCCCTTTGTTTATTGATATCACAAGAAACTGGAAAGTTTATTGAAAATAAATGTGGTCATCTCATTGAAATTATGGGTTACTTCAAACCTCTGTGTTACTCTATAACATAATAGTGCAGGGCATTCAAATGTATATGTACTATTGTTTAACAGCTTGCTATAGCAGTACAAAGGATTATTTTCAAAAGTGTCACATGACATGGCATATATTTTGGTGCATTTATCTTTCAAGGAAGTGTTTTTGTCATGCGTAGTAAAACTTGAATTAAGTGGTAGTCATGTGGTTTAAAATGGGACTCACTGAGCAGACCATGTATTGATGTGTTAGCTGTACTGTAAATGGATGAATATTATTTACAAAAAAAAAAATGAAAGAAAGAATGCATGAGCTTTGAAAACATCAAACAACGGAAGGAAGAATACATTAGGATTGATTCATGACATTATAAACATGAAAATGATCATGCATTATAGATCCCAGAATTCTGGCCCCTCCCCAGCTCATTCAGTACTACACCCCCTAACATGTTAACAATGCTATTGTACTGCCAAATTCCCCTAACTGCTCCCATCCTAAATGATCAGAGACATATAAATTAAACTAGGAGCAATTAGAACATACTTTGATACTAGAGTATCAATTCTCTAGTACTAGACTTTGTCAGTTGAATCTGTCATTGGGCTGAGGGAAAATATTGTATTAGAAAGGCAATCTGAACACTGGTTTATGGCACAGGTAATGATGTTACAGAATGAACCGTAATGCCTAGGTCACAGTCATAATTCTTATAATTGTAGAGAAAGATAGAGCTATATAGATATATAGATTATTTGTGTGTGTGTGTGTGTGTGTGTGTGTGTGTGTGTGTGTGTGTGTGTGTGTGTCAATTTTTAAAAACTATTAGACCAGCTTTTGTGGTGCTTCTGCAAAAAAAGCATTTTCCCAAAAGGAGAATGCTAATTTTAACTGTCTTGGGCAACTATCTAGTATGTTTAGAATTAAAATGAATGTTCCCCAATGATACAGTATTAGATCTTTTGATGGTATGCAATGCAACCTTAACAGATAAACAATCTTTGACTTCCTGGAAAACATTTATAATAATAGCACCCATAAAGCTAGAAGCAGACCCAACTATTTGATCTTCATATATGCCAATCATATTGCACAACAGAGACTACAAATTACTTATGGTAGTAACAGCTTCCATGTAAGGCATTTATTTATATCTGAGTGCACATAGGCCAATGCAATTTATTTCAGTCTTAGTTCACATAAGCCAGTGCAGGTTTAAGCTAGACTTATCTTTAAGATGCTTTAACACACTTCTGTTTTCTACACACATTTCTCTGTACTGATATTACCTGATAAACTATATTTGGGTCTACTTTCATTCACCGAAAGTACAGTTTACCGAATGTTAAAAAGTTGAAACCAGAACAGCGAAAGTGGAGTTCAAGAAAACACACTATCGCAAACTACACATCACCGAAGTACTAAAACACTACAATATACACTGAAAACACATTTCTGCAGGGGGCAAGCCCCCCCCCTTGCTCCCCCCACACCCTGCACTAATTATATGTACTAACTCCGATATTGCACTACAGTGGGGAAAAGGGTAAATATTATTATCCGGACTGTACTGTGATCTATATCAATAAGCTCCAACTGCTGTATACGCTCCACTCATGTTACAACTTTAAATCATAAGAAAAACACTGCACCTGTTCTTTTACAGGATCCTGGAACTGCCAACTGTTGTTCATTGAGAAGTAGTTCACGATACTGGGTTTTCGTTGAATTACACTTTCGTTATTCTGGTTTCAGCTTTTTAACATTTGGTAAACTGTACATTTGGTGAATGAAAGTAGACCCCTATATTTATATATGTCCCACAACATTCAGGTTCAAAGAAGAACAAAACTAGAATGCTCTCTGCCTCATATTATATTAACTTTGCCCACTGAACTATTACCTTAATGTGAAAGAGAAAGTATCTATATACAAGTCCATCACATCATGAGTTATCAGCTAACGTCATTTGCATTTGACTGCCCTTTTAATGTAAACCACAATAATCATAACCACTAACAAAAAAGATACAAGGTCAAGCCGGTCCAGTTCTAAACCTAACCAATGAACTAATTATCATAAATTAGAAGTACTCTCTATCAGCAAGTATAGCTTCTGACACCTTAATGAGAACAACTAGAACATTCATTATTTTAGTATAGCAATACATTCTGTTTGAGAATGAACTAAAACATATAAATACACAAGTGCAGTGCTGTGAGTCTTGTACCACATATATCTCTAAATAGGCTATTGCCTGCCTTTATTAATAAAAAATATACAAGTCTCTAAGGGTTTATACATTATACAATTTATATTGCAAATCTTCCACTGAATTACCTTACGATAGAACTTTATTAGAATTTTGTAGACAGTATTAAAAGCCTAGTTTAACACCATGTTAAGATATACATAAATAGGCCTGGAGTGTCCACATTTCTAACACTATGCAAAAGAATCAGTAAGACTGAGTCATTACTGGCTACCTACAATCTACAAGACATCGGGGAAAATTCTTCACAATGAATTGCTAATTCACTTCTTTAAAGTGAAAGCTGGTGGCAAGATTGTATTAGTGAAAAAGTTACTCTTACTCCAACACAGTATGAGGTGAGGGGTATTTCATTAACAATGGCTATTTAGATGGCTTTCTATACAAAGAAAGTAAGGAAAAAAGGTATATATTTCACATGTAGCATTGTCTAGAGGTAAAGTATCTTTCTGCAATATTAAAAAAATAATCTCTCCCCAAAATAAGTAAGTAAGCAAGTAATTAAATAAATAAATAACTACAACAGTCAGATAAAGATAAGTGGAAAGTGTGGAGATGCAGCAGTTGTATACATGCTAGACAAGAACTGTATATGTATCTTAGTTGTAGCATTCCCACTCAAGAAATAATGTTGTAATTCGATAAATGCATCCGAACATTGGACAGTGATAAAGGGGAGTGATTAAAACATTTATCTGACTTACTGTATGAGATATTTTACTTATAACTGTTCTACCTGCACTGAGTATTTATTACCTGTCTGCTTGCATTATCAATAGTTTATCTCCACTATATCATACGTAACTATATTTAATTACAATTAATTAACAAAGTTGTGCGTTAATTAAATAAAAATAAGTACAAGCAGGTCATTATAAACCATCAAAACACTATACCTAAACAAAAATAAGTAAGCAAGTAAATACATAAATAAATGAATAATAAACCATAGAAACAGACAAAATAAGGCTGTTAAAACATATCTAAAATACATTAAAATGCATATATAATCTGAGACAGATATAGCAATGAAAAATGTATATATAAACTATAAACCTAACTACTGACACATCCTTTACTCTTAAACCACTAAAGCACAACTCTAAACATATAAATAAACTATTCGCACATTAGCATGCTACATATGAAGACTATTTACCTAATTCCACAGTCATGTAAATGGTGGCCAGAATGATCAAACAACTAGAAGAAGTCTAAATCCAGGGGCCAGATACCAAAAGAGTTGCTCTCAGTGTAAGTCTGCCCTGATTCTGAAAGACTTGCCCTCAGTGTAAGTGACTTACTTTGGTGTAAGGCCTATCGATAAACAGGCTTATTCTGGGGGGGGTCAAATTCCAAAACACCTGTTCTCAGCCTGCTGTCAGTGTGAATGGTCTCTAATACTGAAAGTCTTTTGGAATCAGGTTGCATTCAGGAAGAACTGACTCACACAAATACAAAACTAAAATCTAAAAAATATAAAAACGTGTTAACACATGCTGTGATCCACAATAATACCTCTCAACTGTACAGATTTTTCAGAATGTTTAGATTTTTTGCCTCAAATAGTTGGTTTGTTCTTCATAAAATCTGTGGTTTTCTGGCAAATTACGAAGGATTGAAGTCACTAAATAATGACCAAATATTAACATATATTTGAGTTTCAGAGTTCATATCCTTAAAATGCATGCTAACACAAATCATTTTATTCTAGCAGCTTTCTGAGTTAATAAGAGCAATATTTAAAATCTGTTCCTATTTCTGGTCCATTGCCCCCCATTATTTTAAGCTTTGTTCAGATTTCTTTTACTAAGAGGGTGAGAGGTATGATCCACATGCATGTACCAGTAGGGAAAGCCTGAAAAAATTTTTTGCACTTACAACATTGCAATAAATTAAATTCTACTTATCTATCTCTACCTGCTAATAAACTTATCCAGTGCAGAGCCAAAGACATTCCAATAAAATTAAAATAAACTAATATCACTGACTCATCATTTTTCATCCTGCCTAGCAGTTAAGAACAGCCTTCCTCACTGTTCTATATCTTTCAGACCATTTAGTTAGCTCTCAGGTAACTTGCTCACATTCTTACATCGTCTGAAATGTTAATGAATAAACCCCCACCTTCTGGAAACTGACATTAAAAATTACATCATACAGGATATTGCTGTCATCTAACAACTCAGTAAAAGCACTAATCTTTTGTTTCCCAGACAAAATAATAAAATCAGTGCATCTACTACATAGGTAAATTATTCCCTCATAGCACAAGGTTATTCTGTTCACATCCTGACTAGGATTCCATGTGGAGTTTGCATTTTCTTCCTATGTGTTGATGTATTGGTATGCTCTTGTTACTTTCCTGCCATAGCCTAGAACCATGAGATGGGGGTGAGTAACAAGTTTCCAAAATGCACCCAGGTAACATACACACATAGTGTGCATGCTGGAAGGGAGGATTCTGCAATGAACTGTGTCCTGTCAAGGGCTGGCTCCTTCCTGTCTGATTGTCTTATGACCACTGTCTGTTGTGATTGGCCTTAGATCCTCATGGCCTTGAATTCATCAAATGGGTAAGGAAAATAAATGAATGAAGTACTGCAACAAAGCTAACGTTTGTACTTAGCATGCCTTTTTCTTTAATTCATCTTGAACACACTTTTCTCGGAGTACAGGTTCCCTTTTTCTTTATGTTCTTTTATGCAAATCACAGTTAATATTACCCAGCGAAATATCATTCACTGTAGCTATGCTGTTACAGTTCCCTTCTTCACATTTTTGTCTCCTGCAGATTAACACATCATCCTGACCGTCACCTACTAATTGCCTGCTTGCCCATCATCTGTATATTACCTTCAGGCAGTTCACATTTAAATTAAAAAAGGGCTAAATCATATTTTTCTTGCTGCAGTTTTTCTTCCAACATGGTCCATAGTCATTTTCCTTTTTTGTGGACTTATTCTTTGTCATTTTTTTTACTTTTAATCCTTTAAATTATTCTTACCATCCTTTTAACTTTCATTTTTTTTTTTACTTCTGAGTGGCTGCTCACATTTCAAGTGTATTTCCCTGAATATTTCTTCTGACTTTTAACCTTTCCACCTCAGCAAAGACTTGCTTCGCCCTTACAGCTAGCTGTAGCACAGAATTAACGTCAGTTTCAGACTATCCAACTGCCATAAGCTGCAACATGCCCAGACTTAGTTTTGACTTCCATCTTTTGTGGTTTAACTTCCTTCTTTTGTGGTTTAACTTCCTTCTTTTGTGGTTTAACTTCCATCTTTTGTGGTTTAACTTCCTTCTCTCTCACATTATTTCCTTTTGACTTTTTTACTCATACTACAAGTAAGTTGGTTTCTCTTTCTATGAGTATTTTTTTTCTTTCTTTTTTCCTTCTTTTAAAATAGCTTGATTTAATATGACCGTTTTTGATACACGACATACAATAACACGTCAGATTTTTCTGTTTCTTGACCCAACCCTTGAAAACACATGCATGTCATATTTAACGGTTGCTTTTTCATTCTGTCCTTTTTCTCTATACTTGAAGCAGTTTTTAAAATCATGCCCTTATTCCTTCCCAACAACTCTCCAAAATATGTTGCAGTTTATTCCTTTCATGCCATAACATAACTTTTATATTCCACATCCCAGTGCTATGATGCTCACTGTCAGACTGTGACCAGCCTGCTGTGTGTATTACTTTTTTGCTTTAACCAGTATGCATTAGCACTAATATTAACAAATACACAAGCAGTGCAAAACATGACAACAATAAACTTAATATTAACTACTGTGAGTGGATACACATCATGATCTTTCCACTATGTAGTGTTTTTGATGTATTCATGCTTTCTCCAAACTGTCTCCAAGTCTCCCTTTATTTGAAAGCTGACATCACAATTTTGATTCCCCGAAGCCTCCCATAAAGCATTTATACCAGAGGCCAGAACTCATAGTTTCCTTCAACAGGGTATTTTGAACAAAAATTCTCCCAAAGAGTTCTGAGATGGTTGATTTATCTATTGTATTGTAATCACAGATCATGGCATGGCCGTTCACTGAAGGCACATTTTTCTAACAATACCTGAAAGAAGAAGATTTGAGGACTGCCAGGACATCAAATACTGAGAATCCACTTTACATTTTTCCTTCTATGGACAGACTCACTCATAACCTTCTTGCGGTCTTACATTTTAGCAGCTTGTTAATTTAGTGCACCACATTTATCAGCCATTTTTGCATTTAAAGCATCAATTTCAGCCACTTAAAAATGTATTGCATTTGTGCTCAGCAGTTCATCACCTTGCACAGCTAAAGCAGGGTTGCCAGATTCTATATCAGCCAGGTAGAGATGCAAAAAAAAAAAAAAAAGGTCTTTAATGCACTAAACACAGAGCTTCTCATCTTTAATGCGGAACTGCAGAAGTAGCTCCGTGTTTAGCGATTTTTGATTAGCCCGTATACCGGCATACGGGCCAATCAAAAATCGCTAAAGAAGGAGCTACTTCTGTTTAATGCAGAACACAAGAAGCTCCGTGTTTAGCGATTTTTGATTGGCCTGTATGCCAGGTATACGGGCCAATCAAAAAAAAAAAAACCAAAGCGGAGGCTGGCCGGGATTTAAACCGGCAGGGCGGGACTCGGGATCAGGCTGCTGATCTCGGGACAGTCCCGCCCAAATAAGGACGTCTGGCAACCCTGAGCTAAAGGCATCTCCACAGTATTCAAGAACCTTTTCTGAAGCAGTTTCAGGCCCGAAGCTATACTTCAGTTTCATCTCACAGTTATTATTGCTATTTTTCTTCTGAGAACCTCTGCTTTCTGAAATGCTACATCTGTGGTTTCTCTTTAGAATATGGCACAGAGACACTTACCATCTTCCAGAAGGAAATAACACCTTCCAAAGACTTAGGAAAACTTTAATTCATATTATTTTCTCTGTCCCTCCATCAAGTAATCTCTTGAGCATCTCTGCTATAAATTTTCCTGTTTCACATTCTACTCTGTCATCTGATAAATATGTTTTTGTAGCATTCTCACTAAGCAACACCTATCTTGCAAAAAGCTTTTTGGAGATTTTTTTCTCAGTGTTTAGGTTAAATTCCCACTATTCCTACTCATGACTAAATGATATACCAATATACTTACTGCAACACTGTATTTATCTAGTTACCAGATAAATGAAGATGGTATTTGAGAAAAAAGTTGGAGAAAGATCACTTCTGTACTCCAAATATAGTATGGAAAAATGCAGTATGATTTCTTTGTATGTTCTGACACATTTCACAGGAATTTTCTACCACCAAATGTTAATATATACTTAATTTATACTTTGACTTCTCTGAATAGATTGCATCACCCTTGTGCCTAGGCTATACAATGTGGATTGGTCATGTGATCCCATCTTCTGAATAGGTAAACATTTTTTTTGTAATACTTAAACTTAATTCCCCTCAATGGACCTCATTCTTGTGAATCATCTCAGTCATCTCATGGCCTTAGTTATGGCCACTCAGTGTTAACCTCCTGACTCCGGTATGTCTTGGGACCAGATCCTTGGCAGATAATTCTCGTCAGTGGGTGATCATAACCTATCCTTTGAAGGGTGTTTTTACTGTAAATGATGTCTGTTCTGATTTAACAATGTTGTGGATTGCATGTAATTTTCTTTCACTGGTGTTTAATCTGGTTGCATCATACTCTGGCTGATACAGGAACAGTGGTGCCCTAATGAGACAGGGGAAGGTCCTACAGTACCACCAAAAGGCACATTTATGTTTGCAGTGTTATACTCAGAAAGAGCTTCTCACTCCAATTTCTTTTTTTTTTACCCATTCCAGAGAGCTCACATATCACAGCAAATCCTGATTTGTGCCCTCTTCCCCTGTAGTAAGAATTACTCATGGTACTTGTGACCACTTCTAGGTCTCTGTTTCTGTCCCCCAGGAAGGAGCCCCTTGCCAACCTTCTAGCTATGTGGATCATTACTAAATCCAGCAACTGGTGTTACATGCAAGAACAATACCTCTGAGCCAGTGTGCCAAACCTCAACTGAATGACATTACAGTCCCCTTTTTTCTTAAGAGTAACATGGATTTATTCACGTGTACATTTTCATTTACTTCTATAAAATTATATGCACATTATGTATGCTTTGAACATTTCATGTGTACAACACGTTTGGGTTTAACCAGATGGCTGCATCTTAAAAATATTTGGAAATCTCTGTTCATTAGACTGTTTAGTGAAATTTTTGATATTGTTATTCAGAGTTTCTGCTTTCTAACATTAAAATGAAGTGTCATGCATCACTTCCACAGGATGCTTGCCGAGAGTCTTAAGCTAATGCTTTATTTTCTTCTGACACATCTGCCTTTCTGGAATGTAGAACTGGCAGAATCTATCTGTTTCTGATGGTTGGATTTCAAAAACTTGTTTATATTGTCCAGTTTTGTGCTGAAAATGCACATTGTTCACTTGTGATAAAATAAGCAATGGTCATTGTTGCAAAGAAAGGAATATTCTGGTTTGTTTTGGAACTGTCTGCATTTTATTTTTTGTGCATTTATATCTTGTGGTTTTAGCTGGCCGCTGGTAGTAAGGAAACTAGAATGTGGCCTGCTATTCAAATAGAGCTGTGCTGGTAAACTTAAGATTTGCCAACTGGAAATTTTCCCCTCATCTTCTCAGGTAATAGTTTAACAATATGGACTGTCTTTTCAGTTAATCTATTGCCTTGTGGTTATAATGGCCTTATTGTAATAATGAATGAAAAGGTTTTGAAGTCTGTGGACCTGTGCTGCGGAGGACTAACTGATATGTTTTCTCCTGGAATACCATGTCTGGAAAAACTGCTTTATCTTCAGTACAAGTTAGAAGAAGAGAGGCTTGAGGAATCTGCTACAGCACTCATTAATTATAATGGACTATTCTTTTTTCCTGATAAATAGATCAGAGGCACGCTCTTGCCCTTTCTAACATAGGATGTGAAATCACAGATTAATTTGGATTTGACTGTCTTCTCGTTGTACAGATGTGTTTCTCTGAGTTTCCACTCACTTGGATTTTCCCAGTTAACAAAAATAAATAAATAAATAAATTAAATTTCTAACTACATTTTATTTTGTTTGTTTAATTAATAGTCAACCCCATTTGGCTAATAAAGCCTTTGTTAAGTGAAAAAAATATCACACAGAATGTTATATAAAGAAAGGCAGCAGTTGTTAATCATTGAATCCACAATTCACAAGTCTTTTGCAATGCTCTTTAATATCTCTCTCACTTGTACACTGTTACAGATCTAATTTATTTTTATTAATACTTTATTTTCTCATATATATGTCAGTAGACAAACTAATTTTAGTAGCACTCAAAATAAAACAAAAACACGGAGAAGGAGGTTAGAGAAGTTACTGTCGTTTAGGTAAGAATAAAGAGCACGTCTAAGGTCAGAGTTGTGGATAAGAGACTCTGGTTGCCTAAGTGAGTGGTGGGTAATAGAACCAGAGGACATTTCAAGGGTGCATTGGATGGGGGGTAATTAAGGGGTAATTGTGGGGTAGCTGCATGAAAACTAGCTGCAAACCTGCATAGGCTTGATAGGTTATTTAAACCTTTTCTATTAGCAATTTCCATTAGTCCATATGCTCATTAAATAGCTCTCTTTAATTTGTAGTAGTCATAACCAACCTTAATAATGGAAAAGAACGCAGGTTGCATTCATATAGTGCACGGAGCTCCAAAAGCAGTTAAACAACGTCCTTATTCAGTGCTACTTTAGTGTGGGACCCAACCTTAACAACACTCAGAAGGGTGCTTAACAATTGTTAATTATCCTCTGTGCACTCTTATCACAGAGTCTAGTACCAAAACTGATAGTCAGCAATCATCAGCAGCAGCTGGACATGAAGCAGCTTCATTGCAACTTCCCTTTCTGCCTACTCTTTGCTACATTACAGCCATTAGTTTGAATCAAACTGCTTTCCTTACACAGGAAATATGTATGGACATTAACCACTTCCCCACTGCATTACTAGATTCTTTGTATTACAGATAACACTTGCATTTTTTTCTTCTGCATCTTACTTTAACATTTAATTCTATATGCACTACAAAGGATTCTGATCAGGTCTTTGTAACACAGCATATATGTTCTTGACATGGATGACGATGCTCAGGTCTTTGTAACACAGCATATATGTTCTTGACATGGATGACGATGCTCAGGTCTTTGTAACACAGCATATATGTTCTTGACATGGATGACGATGCTCAGGTCTTTGTAACACAGCATATATGTTCTTGACATGGATGACGATGCTCAGGTCTTTGTAACACAGCATATATGTTCTTGACATGGATGACGATGCTCAGGTCTTTGTAACACAGCATATATGTTCTTGACATGGATGACGATGCTCAGGTCTTTGTAACACAGCATATATGTTCGTGACATGGATGACGATGCTCAGGTCTTTGTAACACAGCGTATATGTTCGTGACATGGATGACGATGCTCAGGTCTTTGTAACACAGCGTATATGTTCTTGACATGGATGACGATGCTCAGGTCTTTGTAACACAGCGTATATGTTCGTGACATGGATGATGATGCTCAGGTCTTTGTAACACAGCATATATGTTCGTGACATGGATGACGATGCTCAGGTCTTTGTAACACAGCGTATATGTTCGTGACATGGATGACGATGCTCAGGTCTTTGTAACACAGCATATATGTTCGTGACATGGATGACGATGCTCAGGTCTTTGTAACACAGCATATATGTTCGTGACATGGATGATGATGCTCAGGTCTTTGTAACACAGCATATATGTTCGTGACATGGATGACGATGCTCAGGTCTTTGTAACACAGCATATATGTTCGTGACATGGATGACGATGCTCAGGTCTTTGTAACACAGCATATATGTTCTTGACATGGATGACGATGCTCAGGTCTTTGTAACACAGCGTATATGTTCTTGACATGGATGACAAATTTCACCTGTAGAGCGAACTTCTTGGCATCCATGTCTCAGACACATAATACACTTGCCATTATCGGAGAATTGATTATAATCCTCTATTTTCAGTGGGTATATTTCATTTTTTTTTGGTTTGAAATCATTGTTGGATTCAATTTGACATGTAAGCATGCTAGTGAATTAGGAAAAAGTGAAATCTATTCATTTCTACGTGAAAAACACTATAATTTTTGAGCTGCAGTAACTACTCTTAATAATAAAACAACTAATGATTGTAAAGGACAGCTATCATAGACTGTAAAACACTTCCCTTGCATTGGAAATCTCCTTAAAATCTTATGCCATGCCTCCATTGTTAGAGATTGTGAACTAATGTGGCCTTCTATAGCGACAATTAATTTCTATGAACTTGTGTTTCAAATGCCAAGACAATTAGGTTCGGTTCCTGATGCTGTAGTTTGATTGCAAAGCTAAACTGCAAAAAAAAAAAAAAAAAAACACACTGGAAACACTCGATACAGTCACACCTCATTATAGCTTACAGAGAAGGCAGATGTTATATGGAATATGCCCATCTCTCTCACAGGATGAATAAACAGTCTGTCAGGTATCAGGAGTGCTTACTGTATTTAGAAATGCCATGTACTAATTATCATGTCTTCTTGGAACTGAAATCAAATAGCTGCTCATGATGCCAGGAGTAACTGCTTCACAGAGAAGTGACAGGTTTCACACAGCATTCCTTGGCAGCAAGCCCACAAACAAAGTATAGTATGAACATTGTACAGTACTAGTTAATGCACTTGCCTGGCAACTAGAAGATTCCATGTCTCACAGACAAATAATAATAATTACTCTCTGTATGACCTAGAAAAAATTTGAGGAAAAGTTTCAGTACTTTACAATATCACTTGTAAGTGGGTACAGAGGTATTATATTGGCAGACCAAAGCTGCCGCATAGGCGGGACCCAATGAATTCATAAAATGTGGAAAATGTCTTTTCCAACATTAAAAAAGGCAGATGGCTTATAAAATAAAAAGGTGCTTATACAGTACTGTTAAAATCATAGATATTGCCAGGACACTAACTAGTCCTCCTTTTTATTAGCCCTTTTCAAGCCATGTGCATTCATGCAGTTTTATCGATGTTATCAAACACAGTGGGATGGAAATGATTAGTTTACCAGAGATGTAGCTATACTCGTAAAGTGTTATTAAAAGGCACAGTAAAATTATTTTTACCAAGTAACAAATGGATAGATTATTATTAATCTGCATTCTTAAGTGTCTAACTATGACTGCGTAAGAAGGTACATTTTTTACATTAAAACTTGATGAGAAGTGATGTAGTAAAATTGTAATGAAATAATTTCAAGCTATCCTCTTATATGGTAAAAAAGCACAAAATTTAACTGTGATCCCAGAACAAGGTATCAAAGTTGTCAGTCAGCAGGAAGGGACATAGCATATCATGAAACATGAATAGCAGTGTAGTGGTCATCTGCATCTTACCATTTTACATTGATTTTACATTCAGGGTCTGCCTTTTCATCAGTATACACATTTAGTCGCAAGGATTTGTTTTGTAAATGTTTTTATTGAATTTTCTGTTAAGAACATAAAAGCATTATCCTGGGGGGGGACGTCTGGTATTGTGCAGAGTAAGTAGGTCCCTAAGTCCATCTCCTAAGCAAGCTGTAAAAGTGCAACAAAAAGAGCGTACAACCTGGTAAAAAGAAGGAAGGGATCTTAGTAGGCAAACATTAAAAGTAGTTGGATGACAAGAAGAAGACTCAAGGAAGCATAGGGAAGCTATAATTCTCCCTCAAACCCAACACATATCTGGGCAAGGAATTAATATGGCAACAACCTCAGAACAGTCCTTCCCCAGGCCAAAGTATCCTTGAGATTGGAGAGAAAATTGTTAGACGTTACGAATAAGTAGTGTGAATAGGTGATACTCTAAATGACTACATCAAAAAAGTAATAAAAAAGTTGTGGAACTGGAAAGTGCACTTTCCAATCCTTCTGTCGATCTGGATGCTCTGAAAAAAGGGGAGAGGAGCACACAAGAGTGGCTCTTAGCTGTGGAAATAAGCCAAACTGAAACAGAGCAAAAAATAATGGAATTTGAGAGAGAAGTGAAAATATCCAGCTAATAAACATACCAGGAAGGTCTGAAGGAAAAGACTGTTGCAAATATGTGATTGAGCAACTAGGCAGGTGGATGGGCCTTGCAACAGAAAAAGTGCTGCTAAAAAAGAAACACAGAATTTATTCTCAAATAAATACTCAAAGGAAATTCCCTTGCCCAATTGTACTTAAAAGTCAGACATTTTATTAAAGGAGAAGCTCCCAAGTCTTCTGTGGATAAGGGGCAAGAACTTATAAGTCAGAAGCCAATGCATTTTCAGGTCTATATTAGAACATTGACAGCTAAAACAACATCCTTACCTCGTAACCAAAAGCACTAAATCTCGAACGGCCAGAACAGCGATTTTTTTTCCCAGGGAAAAAAAATTGCTGGGCCAAAAAAAAAAAAACAACAGTCAAAATAAAGTGGGGAGCTGTACCCTCCACACCCTCCCCCCCTATTTAAATATGCCAACTACAAGATCGCACTACAGTGGAGGAAACAGCAAACTCCCAACAATGGCCCAGCGATTTTTTTCCCTGGGGAAAAAAAAATTGCTGTTCTGGCCGTTCAAGATTTAATGCTTTCAGTTAAGGTGTGTTGAGGTAAGGGTGTTCACTGTTTTTAGCTGTTGATGCTCTAATATAGACCCTGAATTTTCACAGAGCAAGATTACTCCATGGGGATGTGAATGAAAAGAGGCAAGTTTGTTCCCCTTTTTAAAAAATGCATAAAGGTTGCTTTCAAATTCGGACTATTATACTCAGCAGCATTCAGAAGCTAGAACTGGAAAACTATAGGAAGACACAGGAGCAGACCATGGAAGGCAAGAAAGAACAATCGCAGTCAGCTAAATCAGCGAAGGATGGGAGATGGAGAGATGGCCACTGAAACCATTCCCCATGTTCTGACAAAAAAATGCTTGATCGACAGAAAGCTGCAACTCTATACCCAAAACAGATCTGTGAAGGGCAACCCCAGGATCAACTAGGAGAAATGAGTGATTCTGATAGAGTCAGACAACAGACCAGATCAAGAAGGAGAAACTACTGGAAAAAAGCAGTGATTTAATATGAACTGTTCTCTTAATAATGGCCTCTGAGCTGGATACTTGTATGCATAATATCCTCAAAAAGGTAATAACTGCAAAAACTGAATGGAGAATTTATTTTGTGAAGGGGAACGTTTACGCCCCATATCATACTATTTGAACAATAAGAAGAACATTAATAACACTAGCTAAAGAAGTGACATTATGTGAAACACAGTCACTTTATTTTATTATTAATAAGTTTATAACCAGCGCCAGCCATGGTACCAGCGCCATGGTTTAAAGCTAAATGCCAAAAAATGTATAGTCATACCCTTTGGCAAAAACAATGTGCCACAAATTACCACATAGGCGGAAACCCATTAAGTACAGAGAAAGTTATTAGGGACCTGGGGACCCAAGTTGATATCAATCTCTCCTTTGAAAACCACAATGCCAAAGTGGTTAGAAAGACCTTCTACATAGCCCACCTCATCACAAAGGGTTTCACATCTAGATCAAGAGAGGTAATCGTGCCCCTTTATTCATCCCTCAGCAGGCCCATCATAGAATACAATGCCCCTTTTGGGATGTACCTTACCCGACACCTGCAGCAATTAGAAAGACCCCAAAAGTATCTCACCAAGAGGATCAAGGGTCTCAAACAGATGCCATATGCTGCTCGGTTAAAAAATCTCCAGCTCTACTCAGTTGCATACCGCCTACTTCGAGGCGATCTATGCCTGACATACAAAGCTATGTCAAATCCAGAATTAATGGACATGCTCCACCTCAGTAAATCTAAATCCCTTAGAGCCACACGCCGAGGGACTTGAACCTCAGCACAGAAATAAATAGAACTTGCTGGAGGGACAGGTTCATAACCCAGAGGCTCCCTTCGCTTTGGAATAGAATTCCAGTTCATGTGAGGCAGAGCACCTCACTGAATCTCTTCAAGAAGAATCTCGATAGGTGGATGGGGGATCATAGGTTTGTCCCAGGGATTACTCCCGTGTCACTGTTAGACAGAGGCACAGTAAACTAAACCTTAAAAAGGGCACAGTATACTCAAATCAAGGGGTGGCGTAAGCCATACGGAATCGGGCTAGGCTTATAATTGCCCCAGGGCAGATAGCCTAGTATGAACCTATGAACCTATGAACCAACAAAAAAATACTAGATAACCACCAAATAAACAAGATAGCAAACACTATCTAGATCAAACACTATAGTAATGATCAATGATTTGAACATGTGATAACTGGACTCCCCAAACTTATAGAATGGGCAATGACTTGTAAAAATATTGGTTACTATGCAGGAAGTATTGGGGGACTAGGTAGGAAAGGGCAACAGACAAGAAAGCATGTAAGACGGGAGATGAGTTAGCATAAGGATGAATGTACTGGGGAATGAAATACCACAACTGAGGGAATCACTAAGACATGAATAACACCACAAAATGAACTAAGAAAGTACTAATATCATAAACAGAAAATAATTAACGTAATAGGAGAAAAGCAATAAGGATAATGGAAAAAAACAATGCACAGCACCATCAACAATGAGCAGGGACGCAAAGTTACTAGAGATTACAAGGAAGAAACTACAAGAGGACAAGGAGTAAGGATGCGTATAATTCAGAGTGTAAATAATTTCTTCATGGCTTTAACAGAGTACACAGAAAGAACAAGAGACTGGGGTACAAACAGAAAAGTAAGAAACTTTGAATATAAAACTAAAATAAACACTAAAAGAAGGTGACAAGCAACAAATGAATACAATAAGATGGAATGACACTCATAGAAGCAATCTGGAGTGTCAATGGCCTAAAGAAAGAAAAAAAAAAGTATGGCACTATATAAAAACTCAATATAAATGTAATTATGCTGCAGGAGAGACGCTTGACAAAACAGGAAGTAGAATTTTTTCTCTACGAAATGGCTGGGGAAGGGATATTATTCAGACGCTATAGAAGGCAAGTTAAGGGGAGTTCTGATGTTGATAATTAGGGACATTAACCTTGAGATAGAAGAACATAAAACAAACAAATCAGGCAGATTTATAGTTTTAAGAGGTAACTGGGGAAACAGAAGGGTCACATTAGCCAATCTATATCTACCACCAAGGGTGAATAAAAGAGCAATGGGAACAATATTAACATAATTATTACTGTTCCAGCAAAGAGTGTTAATAATGGCAGGGGACTGTAACATTTTAACTGATACAAGAAATGTATGTGTGGGATCTAGGAAGGATAAATTATTACCAGTAGGGAAATACATGTGTTAGAACTCAGGATGGACTGATACAGGAACACTGCAAGTAGCAGATAGGTCATATACTTTTCAGCAAAATCCAGCACAATAAAGGGAAAACCACTCCAGATAGCTTAGTGCTCACAACTCAGGTTTATTCCACAAAAGTCACCGTGTTTTTATCTATCCAAATAGTTAGACTTCATCAATTTTGGTTCATATACTTTTCAAGTATTCAGTGCCAGTAACTCAGCAAGGCTAGCAGAATATACATGATAGAGGAAAATGCATCTCTCGTCTTACATGTAGCCTCAGAACCAGGAGTGATATCTGACCACTCCATAGTTAAGATAAATATTAAATACCCACTGACAGTCAGCTAGAAAGATACAGGAGGATTCAAGCATGAAGAAAGGTATTTCTTTCTTTTCTGAAGAAATGTCAAGCAGACGTATCAGTGGAAAAGAGTAAACAGCAAACAACTGCACACAAAAATATCCCAGTGGTGGGAACCCTTCAGTCACAAACAGAAATCTCAGAAGCAAGCTAGGAAGTGGGAAACATTAATTTAAAGCAAAAGTTGCAAGATCAGGAGAAGGAGATATGGATAGATAGGGTAAACACACACACACACATACACACACACACACACACACACACACACACACACACACACACACACACACACACACACACACACACACACACACACACAGATGAAGAACTCTCAGAAATAACCAAAAAATTGAATGAGTATGTCGTGGAGGAAATGCAATGATGGCTTGCAACTCTAAAAATGAAATATTCTTCTAACACCCCATCACAGCAAAAAGAATTAGCACAAAAACTAATATAGCAAAAAGTAGACAGACAACAAAAAGTAAAGACCCAAATAAAGGAGAAGTAACAAGGAACCCTTCCCAAATTGCTAGGGTATTCTGAGATTTTTACCAGAAAGTCTGTGCCAATAGAGAAACCAAAGAGGGATGGCAAAGATGTTTAAATATTTTTTTGGATGGGCTAGAGATAAAGAAAATAACCCCGAACCAAAGCAAAAGGTTACTTCAACCCACATTGGCTTTGGAAATAAAAGAACAACTAAAGAAGCAAATGAACAGGAAATCTCCTGGGTGGAATGCTATCCTGACAGAAATCTGGAAATAAATAGGGAAACCATTAGTCCTTAAATAGACAGAATTCTTTAATATATTCTTTAATATAGTTTTAGAAACTGAAAATGTCTCAACCTCCTGGAAAGAAGCAGTAGTATCAGTAATCCCAAAAGAGGGAAAGGACCCTCAAAGTCTGGGATGATATAAGCCAAATACTGTCTTAAACCACAATTACAAAATCTTTACTTCTGTATTAACTAATATACTTCCCAAAACCTTACCCAACATAATAAGGATCAAAGTGAATTCATAAAGCAGAGACAAACATTTGATAATATCCTATAGACAAATGTGATTCATCAAAATGCACAAAAAGAAAACAAACCATTAATGATGCTGGGACGTAGACACAAATAAGGTGTTTGGTAGGTTTTTTTTTTATGGGAAATCTTAGCTAAGATGACATTCCCCTCAAATTTATTCAAATAATACAAAACCTATACCTAGGCTGTACAGCAAGAATTAAGCTAAATGTTAAAGTCATAAAGGAATTTCCATTACAGAGCGGAACTGAAATGGTATGCCCACTGCCCCCACTTTTATTTGCTCTTTATATAGAACTATTGGCACAAAAATTAAACAATCAAATATAAAAGGCTGGCAAGAAAAAGAAAGAAGTTATAAGATAGTATTGTTTGTGGATGACATCATTATTTTGCTAACAGACCTCGACTAAGATTTACAGCCCCAATTTACTACACCTCGACAATATACAGAAATAGCTAGCTTTAAATAAATAAAACAAAGAAAAAGGCCCTATCTATAAATTATAACTCGTCCTTTCAGATGGTGCAGGAGCTTCCTTAACTCTGGGGACATTACAGCATGAAATCCCTAGGGGTATGTCTGACACAGAAATCTAAATACTCTCCCAAATAAACCTCATAAGACATGACAGGAAAAATAAAGGCTATGATGAAGAGATGGAAAATGCTCCACACAGATGTAGATCAAAAAAGTCTAGCAATTAAAACATATGTGGTCCCACTAATTTTATATTTTGGACAGAGATTTATTTACATTCCTGGTAAACAACAACTTAAAAAGATCCTCTTGAAATGTATTTGGGAAAATAAGAAATCACGGGTAAGTAGGGAGGTGCTGATGGTTCCTAAGGATAACAGGGGACTGGAACTGCCAAACATGGAAAATTACTTTATGACGGATTAACTTAAATTAATTTTCTATTTACAAGCAGGATTTGTTTCCTGCAGTTGGAAGGAACTAATGTTATCAGGCACAGGAATACCACATAAAACACAGGAGGTAGAGGTATGGATTAATCTGTTAGAGAAACCAAAAGTAAAGGGTCCTGCCATCACTCTAAGTGGGCACTTAGAGAAACAAATGAAATTAAGAGAGGATATTTGGAATTTTGAAATAAGACCAACAGGGCTTCATAGGCCAAGATACACGAATAATAGACCTCTTATTATGGGATGACAACACAAAGAAGAGAAGTTTTTTTTTTTTTGGGTGGGGACAGTTAAGAAAAGGAGGAAGCAGGACTGACTGGACAAAATAAAAAAAATGTTGAATATCCCTCAAAAGAAATACTTAAGATAAAAGGGGTTCCTGGCAATATTATAAAGATATGACAGAGAAATAGAAAGCAGAGACAAAAAAAGACCAAACTGAAGCTAGGACAGATGAAGCAATGAAGGAGAGAATAGTAAGCAGACTGTATAAGGCACTTAGAGAAATTAGACAGGAAGGTGCAGCAAAAAGACAGCAGCGACTTCGGTGAAAATGATAGGAGATGTAGATTTCTCAGTGCACTGGAAAGAAGTATGTAGCATGCCAGCAAGTTACTAAATCAAGGAAATTCCACATTTTCACATGGAAATGTCTACACAAATATTTTTATACCCCTAAGAAATGAAATAAGATGTTCCCTAGATATGTTGGGGGGGTAAAGGAAGTCAGCTGGAGCCACATTTTTGGAGGTATGAGAAGCTAAATAAGTGTAAAACAGGCTTAGCAGCTCTGACAAAACAAATAACTGGAACAATATGCTAGAAAAGTTAGACATATTATCTACTAGTAGTCCCAAATATAGAAACATGAATTAAAGTAAGAAGAGAACTACAAGCACCAGCATGGATATTATCAGACAAAAGTAATAAGATTATGGAAAACATCAAAAGAACCCATAACAGAAAAATGTGTTAAACTTATGAGCTCTCTTAAAGACAGTGAAAAATAACCCCCAAAGGGGGGAAAACAACTATCATATAAACAAATGGAAGATGTGGCCTGAAACATTACAAGAACTGGACTGGTGGGAAATGTTGCTATTGAAATACCAAGACTCTTAATGTGTTAATTGTATAAGACTACCTTGATTATTCAATGTATTCCTAACATTGTATAACAGTATGTGATGTTGAATTTCTTCCTTTCTGTGTGTACATTGTAAATATGTTAAATTAATATAAATTTTCTTAAAAAAAGAATTAAACTGGCCAGACTAACCTTTTAAAATGCCAGGGTGGTAATAAGATAAGATAAAAATCTAGGGCAAAAAAAGATAAAGAATATGATCTTATGTTGGAGTAAGAGAAAGAGACAGCTCCATTTGTTGAAGATAAATAATATGCACATCACAAACACTCTGCCTTCAACATAGAAACTGATAAGTTAATACTTAAAGTAAAAACAAGAGTGGCATCTTAACTAACACATTTTTCTTTCTGTTATTTTATTGCAATTTCTGGTACTGGGATGACCCTGATGTACTAATTCATCTTTGGTTTAATAAGTTTGAAATAGTATTAGAAAATATAGTGGGAGCAAAAAAACTAAATTAAGTACAATAGTGGGGTCAACTGTCAGAAACAGTGGATGCACCATACATGAGGAATGCAACAGGTTTGTTATTACTGTGCTGTTAATAAAATTGTTTTAAAAAATTATCCCAGAAATTCATTAAAGTATCTAGCTAAGCTGTACAGCTCGCACTAGAAAGGTCTTGCTCCCACAATGTAGTTTTTTGTTATTCTGAGACACTTTAGCCATGGTAAAGTAAGACCTCATTATCAGCTAATTTGCATGTCTATGAATGGTAGTTACAAAGTCGGAGTACTAAACTTTTGCTCATGTAGGCATTGGCATCCCCCCCAAGTAGTCACTCTCCCGCACACACAAGTGCACATTCAAACACACACACACACACACACACACACACACACACACACACACACACACACACACACACACACACACACACACACACCACAGTCCCTGTACATATCCCTCTGACTTGTCTTCCCTCCCATGGTTCCACCCACCCTCTGATCACCATAATAGTTTAAGTACTATTATGGCAGACTTGTAGTTACCCTGGTGGCTAATGTGTATCCCCACCCCAACGTCTGTAATAGTGTATTTTATATTATGGCATATTTGTAGAATCCCTGGTGTCCAGTGTTTTTGCTTCATTACCTTAATCCCTATACTGATGTCAGTGCCATTATGGCACTTAAGTAAAATGTTTGCTTGGTGTCTAATGATTCGCCCACCCCAGACCCTGCACTGATGTTGTCGACATTATGACACTTAAGTAAAATGTGTTCCTGTTGCTAGAGTTTCCCACTCCCCCGATCCTTGTAATAATAACAGTGCCCTTGAGACTTCACCCAAATGAATTTCTCGAAGTTTTTGGGGTTTCTAATACCGTGATGGGAATGGAACCCATTCCTAAGTCAAGGAGTGATTAGAGTCCATGGAATTAGTATTGTTTCATTCTTTTTTTCTTACTCAAGTAATTTTTATTTTCAAACAAATAAAAATATTACAGATACAACATAATCTAAATTCTAATACATAAGTAACTGTATACTATTTACATTTGGTCTGCAGGAAAATCAAATGAAACCAGTTTGATTCAAGATGCATGGATTAACATACAATTAAGTAAAGCATTTACAGTAATCAGAGAGAGGCACAGTCCAATTATAGATTTTCAATAAGGTTTAGTACCTTTCTCCAAGGATTGTTTGTTAACATGTTAGGATAGATTCTCTTTTCTTTAATCTTGATCTCTTTTTGTGCTGTGTCTTTCATTAAAGATAGAAATTATTCCATGGACGGTGGTGAAGTGGAATTCCATTTCCTCATTATGGACTTTCTAACAACTGCTAGAATGGTCCACAATAAATAAAGATTGTCTCTCTTTAAATGAGGACCTTCATTTATATTTAGTAGCACTAAAGCTTTAGATAATATAAACAAATCTGTGGCTATAGCTTGTAAAAAATTAATATCATTCCAGAACTGTTTTATACTAGTGCACTCATAAAAATATGTATCCAGTTTGCCCTGCATGCTTGAGAATATCTCCAATATAAAACATTACTAGAAGTACTAAACTTGGTTATTTTATCTGGTGTTAAGAATATTCTATGGAGAAATTTCCAGGTATAAATTCTGCAATGTTGTGTCCAAGAGGTTAATTTAACAGAAAGCAAGAGATTATTTTTAATTTCTGTAGTTAAAGATAAGGAATGCCCCTTAGTAATATAATGCCAGTATTTTTCTTGAGGTTTTGTTTTATATGTTATTAATATTTTATACAGACTCGAGGTGATGTTATTCAGGTTGAAATTGTTATAAACAATTTCATATAAATAGATGACTAACTTTGGTTTTCCTTTGAAAGAAGAACTATTAATTATTCTGCATAAATTATGGGAATATGACAGCACACTTTGTAGAAGTATCCAATCTTGCAATGATAGTTTATACTGCATTACAATGTCTTGTCTATGTAGTACCTTATGTTCATTCATAGAATGTTGCCAACATATGAAGTCTTTAGATTCCCAGATATGTAAAGTGTTTCTATGCAATTTATTTTTGTAACAGTAAAGAGAATCCATGTCTCAAAGAAAATCTTGGTCTCTATATTCATGTTAATACATTTCCTGAATGTATTAAATATAAAATTAATGGATAAGTACAGTCAATAGTAGAGCAGTCCATGAACCGGGGTCCCATCAGCATTTCGAATGTTGAAAACACCAAATTTAATTTAATCAAACTGAAATGTTCGAAATCTCAGAAGAGCGAACTGACGGAACATCGATTTCTTTCTGAGGGAAAGAAATAGGTGGGCCATCATCGGAGTTTGCTATTTCCTCCACTGTGGTGCGGTCTCAGAGTTGGTATATTTAAGTAGGGAGGTGTGGGGGGCACTGTCCCCCACGTTGGGGGGGTCAAAGCCGCCCACTTCTGTCAGCGTTTAAAGTATTGAAAAAAAATTTTTTTGCATGGAACACCAATTTCTTTCCCTGGGAAAGTAATCTATGTTCCGTCAGTACGCACTTTTGAGATTTCGAACATTTAATTTTGATTAAATTGCATTCGGCATTTTCAGCATTCAATATGCTGATATAGGCGCCATGAACCATGCAGTCCATAAGAAAAATCCACCATAAATTAGCAAAATCTATTTTTATTTTAAAAACTGGTAAGTGCTTTCAAATAAGAGCTTCTTCAGACCATCAAACAGATAATGGTCAAAATTCATTTAAATAATGCACATTAGCCAATCAGCTTGTGTTAAAAATACAAATGTACTAATTTAAAGTGAAATCATAGCATATCACCAGATTATGCACATATCAGTACTAGAAGCATATATGTAGACCATATAAGTAACAAATATAATAATGAATGTATACATAAGTAAAAATACATACATATATATATATATATATATATATATATATAAATTTTCAACTTAAGACTACCTTACAGAAAGTGTCCTAGATTTTAATGTGGGCTTAATGAAAGCTCTCTCATTTAAGACTATGCCCCTATCTGCTTTGATCCTCAATATCCACCTATGTTACCCTAGAGATAGAGGTAGACCCACTGAATGTATTAAAGGTACCCATCCATATGGGAATTGTAACTTTTGTGATTATTTAGATACCACAGGAATTTTTGTACACCCAGACACAGGTCAACACTTTAACTTTGAAATCAGTGCGGATTGCAGAATATCACATGTGGTTTATTTGGCTAAGTGTGCGACCTGTGGGTCTTTTTATGTTGGAAAAATGGATAGGCTATTCGGAGACAGAATTAGGGAACATGTCTATAATATTAGAGTTAGAACACAAACTAATGCCTTATCCAAACACACTATGCCACAGGTGGATAACCATATTTTTAGATTTTTGGTAATGGATTTGGTTAAACCCACAGTATGGGAAGGTGATATACAAAACCTAACCGAAAGAAAGGAAGTTAAGTGGATATTGAGGCTCAGAGCAGATAGGGGCATGGGCGTAAATGAGAGAGCTTCCATTAAGCCCACATTAAAATCTAGGAAACTTTCTGTAAGGTAGTCCTAAGTGTAAAATTTTTTTTCTATGTTTATTTTTTGTATTTATTTATATATATATATATATATATATATATATATATATATATTATTTTTTTTTTTACTTATGTATACATTCATTATTATATTTGTTATTTATATGGTCTACATATATACTTCTAGTGCTGATATGTGCATAATTTGATGATATGCCATGATTTCACTTTAAATTAGTACATTTGTATTTTTAACACAAGCTGATTGGCTAATGTGCATTATTTAAATGAATTTTGACCATTATCTGTTTGATGGTCTGAAGAAGCTCTTATGTTAAAGTGCTTACCAGTTTTTAAAATAAAAATAGATTTTGCTAATTTATGGTGGATTTTTCTTATGGACTGCATGGTTTGTGGACTGCTCTACTATTGACTGTACTTATTATTTGTTTTTCATTGAGCAGCACCACATTTGCCCTTTAGGGTGTGTTACTGTATTTTTTATAAAATTAATGGAATAAAATTTTGTAGGTTTTAATATATTATATTGTATACTAAAACACAGGGCATACCATAACTTATTAAATTGATTGGTTAGTGGAAAGTTAACTGAAGTTTGACTTTTTTTTAATAATATGGTTAAATGTAAGCACTTCCAGTCTGCAGTATAATTGGGGTCCACCAAATTTATAATTGTTCTAATTATAGAGGCCTTGATATATGTTTCTATGTCAGGAAATTTAACTCCTCCTTGTTCCTAAGGTATAATATGATGAGTAAAAGCTAATCTGTTTTTATTTGGATACCATAAAAAATTTAATAAAAGAGAATTTATATTTTTTAAGAAATTTTCTCCCTGGGATTATAGATATGGCTTGTGAGATATATAATGTCTTCAGTAAAAGTATCATTTTTATTAGTTGTAATCTGTCCTCAAAGGTTATAAACATTTTATTCCACATTTCCGTATGGATTTCAATTATTTTTATAATGTTATTATAATTCATGTTTATTGTTTCTTCAATAGTGGTGCATAAAATAATGCCTAAATATTCAAAATTATGTACTTGGTTCCAATAATGTGATTTTTGTTAGCTTGTATTTTTTATTTTTATTCAAAAACAAGAATTTTGATTTTTGTTTATTAAAATGAAAATCCAAAACCTCCTCCTGCACGAATGGCTGGTGCATGGCTTAAAAAACCAAACCAAAGTTAAAAAAGAAAAGCCAGCACTAAACTCCTGGAATCAGGCAATCTTCATTTAATGTCCAAATTCAAGACAGCAACATAACATAACCGTACACCAACATGGTTGCACCGGTTTCGATAAATCCTTCATCAGCAACCAAACATGATGTACAATATAAAGACAAAAACTAACTTCCTGTCTTGCAACTTATATAAACTACATATAGGAAGCATGGAGCGCCCTCTAGTGCATCAATAAAATAGTGCACTAGTTCAAAAATACATGAAATGTGTAACAAATGAACCCAGTTGTCCCAATTATATAAATGAGTATATAAACCCAAATATAACAACAAAAATATAACAACAACTATATGAATTGGATGCCTCAGAAATGATCATTCAAGCCAGGGGAAAATAGAGCCCCTAGTTTGACGATCCACATTTTCTCTTTATAAGTGAGCTTATCATGTAGAACATGGGATTGTACATATCTGTCCTTGATGTGATCAATGACCATAAAACAAAAATTGCCCATAGGGTATTTAGAAATGTGTTTATATAATGAACTGGACCCCTTTTTATTTGTAATATCACTAAGATGTTCCCTTATCCTAACTTTAAAAGGACGGGAAGTTTGTCCAACATAAAAAGCTCGACAATTGCACTGGGCCAAATAAATCACCCAAGATGTACTGCAATTGGCAAAACATAATATATCATAATCTTGTGGACAATTTTGTGAAGAAAAAGTCTGACATTTCAACACCCTAGGGCAGTAGGTACAATGACCACATGGATAGCATCCAAAAACAGGGCCTGTAAAAAGGTGAGCTTGAGTAATGGAACATGTATCTCTGTAATAAACCTTCTTGTAATGACTAAAAAGAGAGCCCAAAGACCGCCCTTTCCGAAATGAGTAATAACACCAGTCCCCTACATATTTTTCTAAGACATTATCCAATTTTAACAGATATCAATACTTACGGATTATGTTCATGAATCCAACTGTATTCCTCCCATAAGTTTTAACCAATCTAAGAAAATCAGACTTGACATGATCCCGATTTTGATAGAATAATAAATCAGTTCTATCTTGCTGATTAGCAAACGATTGGCCCTCGTGATGTAACCCCCTACATAACCCCTACTTTTAAACCTGGTGATAAGATCCCTCCTGTGATGGTCGTATGTGGAGGAACTGGAACAAATCCAGTCCCAGAGACGAGGGGGGAGGAAGCATCACAAACCCAGATGGGCTGGGGGACATCCTTCAACAGATGACCAGGATTTAGTATCCAATGTTAATAATGTGAATAATATTTCCTCAGTGGTATTGGAAGACCAACAAGTTGATATATTGAATAAAGGACTAAGTTTTGTCCCTGGGTTTTTTGTCCAGGAACATCATTTTGCTGAAGATGTGGTTAAATTTTGTTGAAATTTGAATTTGAAATGCTTTTTTCATGGGACTGATTGTGATGCCTCTGAGGTTAGGGAATTTCGCTTCCATGCCTCCAGGTTCAGGCCACCTATGCAACCCATTGTCCAAACATTTCAAAATGCTGTCCTCAAGGATTTACATTTGTATTTACATAAACAGGACAAGCTTAAAGATAATCTGAATAAAAATCAGAGAATGTGTTTGGAGAAACTGATTAACAACAAAGACATTGTTGTTCTTTCAGCGGACAAGGGTGGAGCAGTGGTGGTCCAGGATCTGGGGGACTATGAAGCTGAAGCTGATCATCAGTTATCTAACCATAATCATTATCAGGAAATGCAGGTGGATCCCACTTTGCAATTTAAAAAGGATGTCGAGAAGTTTTTGGATTTGGCTACAGAGGAGGGCATTATTAATGATGAAGTGTGCATCAACTCAAGGTTGATTTTCCCAGCAGGCAATATATCTATTTTCTCCCGAAGATCCACAAAGACCCTACAAGGCTGCCCGGGAGACCGATTGTATCAGGCAGGGGTTCCCTTACGGAACCCCTTTCTGAATTCCTCACAATATATTTAAAACCACTTTTGGCACATATACATTCTAGAATTCAAGATACTACACAGTTCCTATCCATTATCTCTGAGACCCAACTAGAGTCCCATTGGATTTTATGCACCTTGGATGTCACCTCCCTATATACCAGTATTCCCCATTGGGCAGGACTTTTGGCCCTGCAATATTGGTTGGATAAGGTTAATATCTATAAGCCTGGTTTTAATACCCTCTTGGTATGCATGACTGAACAGGTCCTGATTCACAATGTGTTCTTTTTTAAGGACAGATGTTTTTGGCAGACACAGGGCACTGCTATGGGGGCTTCTTTTGCCCCCATTTATGCAGACTTATTTATGGCGTATGTGGAGGACCAGGTAATTTATGACATCAGTCACAATATCTATATTAACGAGATGGATATTTGGAGGAGGTATCTTGATGATTGCTGGATGGTGTGGAGAGCTAGTGAGGAATTCCTTTTTGAATTCCTTGAGTATCTAAATTGCAATACATGGGGGATTGAGTTTAAGTTAAAATTTTCTAGATCTGAAATTATGTTTTTGGATGTTTTGATAAAAAGAACGGACACCAACACTCTTGAGAGTGAGATATTTAGAAAATTTCCTCAGTTCAATACCTTATTACATGCCACTAGTTTCCACCCCCAGCATGTCATCAAGAACATCCCCAAGTCGCAATTCCTTCATGTCAAAAGGATTTGTTCCAGTTCCTCCACATACGACCATCACAGGAGGGATCTTATCACCAGGTTTAAAAGTAGGGGTTATGTAGGGGGTGACATCACAAGGGCCAATCGTTTTGCAAATCAGCAAGATAGAACTGATTTATTATTCTATCAAAATCGGGATCATGTCAAGTTGATTTGCTTAGATTGGTTACAACTTATGGGAGGAATACAGTTGGATTCATGAACATTATCCGTAAGTATTGGTATCTGTTAAAATCGGATAATGTCTTAGAGAAATATCTAGGGGACCGGTCTCATTACTCATTTCGGAAAGGGCGGTCTTTGGGCTCTCTTTTTAGTCATTACAAGAAGGTTTATTGCAGAGATACATGTTCCATTACTCAAGCTCACCTTTTTACAGGCCCTGTTTTTGGATGCTATCCATGTGGTCATTGTACCTACTGCCCTAGGGTGTTGAAATGTCGGACTTTTTCTTCACAAAATTGTCCACAAGTTTATGATATATTATGTTTTGCCAATTGCAGTACATCTTGGGTGATTTATTTGGCCCAGTGCAATTGTCGAGCTTTTTATGTTGGACAAACTTCCCTTCCTTTCAAAGTTAGGATAGGGGAACATCTTAGTGATATTAAAAGCAAAAAGGGGTCCAGTTCATTATATAAACACATTTCTAAACACCCTACAGACAATTTTTGTTTTATGGTCATTGATCACATCAAGGACAGACATGTACAATCCCATGTTCTACATGATAAGCTCACTTATAAAGAGAAAATGTGGATCATCAAACTAGGGGCTCTATTTTCCCCTGGCTTGAATGATCATTTCTGAGGCATCCAATTCATATAGTTGTTGTTATATTTTTGTTGTTATATTTGGGTTTATATACCCATTTATATAATTGGGGCAACTGGGTTCATTTGTTACACATTTCATGTATTTTTGAACTAGTGCACTATTTTATTGATGCACTAGAGGGCGCTCCATGCTTCCTATATGAAGTTTATATAAGTTGCAAGACAGGAAGTTAGTTTTTGTCTTTATTTTGTACATCATGTTTGGTTGCTGATGAAGGATTTATCGAAACCGGTACAAACATGTTGGTGTACGGTTATGTTATGTTGCTGCCTTGAATTTGGACATTAAATGAAGATTGCCTGATTCCAGGAATTTAGTGCTGGCTTTTCTTTTTTAACTTTTATTAAAATGTAAACCAGAGATTGAATGAAACTTCATTATTAATAGGTCCAATTCATTTAGAGTTGTTTTAGAATTAGATAAAGTGAGTAATATGTCATCTCTGAATAACATTATCTTAGAGGTATACTGACTATATATTTCTACAACTTTTATGTTTGGACCATTCCTTAATAAGATGGCAAAAATTTCAATAGCTATCGCAAAAAGAACTGGGGATGTGGGACAGCCTTGCTTGGTGCCCTTAGTTATAAGAATGGACTCCAAAGTAAATGGGCCTCATTTTATATACGCTAGATTGTTTTTATATAAAAATGAAATGAAGCAAGGAGGAAAATCAAATACTTTAAATACTTTAAGTAAATAATTCCAATTTAATGAGTCAAATGCTTTATCTATATCTAAACCAATTATTAGAGCTTCTTGATGTTTTCTATTTAATATTTCAATGAGGGTTAGTACTCTTTTAATATTATCACGTGTCTATTTATTGTTTCAGTCTTTGATGTTAGCCAAGAGTGCTTTTCTTAGCATGAACACTGTGTAATTCATATGTGGTTACATATATTAGCAGTGTAGTAGATATATAATTCTTTAATGCTTGTTTTATAAAACTTCAAGCTTAAAACTGCTGCAGTATTTTCACATAGTCCTTTCTCATACAAAGACCAGCTTGACCTTTCTTAGAGTTCATTACAGCTTAGCAAGCAGGTGGTAAATGTTTCTTCTAATCATGCAACCTTGAAAGAAATTTATGTATCCTGTATTTTATGGAACATGTATTACATGGAACATAAGTGGGGATAAGCTTGTTGAAAGTGAACACAAAACATGTAAAGATAATAGCATGAGAAATGTTTTATCCTCCCATCTGCATCTGTTTACTCCTTTTACCTTGAAAATGAGTGTGTGGCTTTTATCACAGTTATGAAAGCTTTGACCATTGTATGTTTTTTCTGTTTTAGAAAATATGAAAGGGCTTATATTTGTGCATATGGTTGAATCTCTCACTATTAAGATATTCCGTATCATGATACTATTCTAATAAATTATGTGTTTGCAGCCAGAATCTTTGTCAGCTTGTGTACTGAACTTAATAGCTGCATGATATCCTGGGTGTTGACAAATCTTCCATTTAGGTTGGTGCCATGAATCATGGTCTTAACCAAGGTTTATTTGTTTGGATAATATCACTGAAGCCTCTGGCAGGAATCTCTTCAACAAATACTGGGCGCCCATTTCAGTAAGTGCTTTTAACTTAAATTTTGTCTTTGAGTTCCTGTGAGTTTCAGTCATGTTACTGCAGCTTTGGACTGTATGTGCATTATTTATTGCACTGGTGAATGCATTCTATGTTTAGGTTTATAGTCACAGTTGTGAAGTTTCATTACAATATATGCTGCATGCATTGACCGGGAGAGGCCCGGTACTTAGACTGAATTGGGTTTCGGTCATAAATGCATAGCAGGGAGGGGCCCTGCAAGTAATGAATGAGTATGTTTGACAGTTTGTATAAATGTGTATGCATGATTAAGTGTATTCTGTGGTACTAGAAACAAAAGTTAAAATATAAAACAGTGTAATATATTTTATACTATCGGTAAGTGAGGCAGTAAAATCATCAGAGCATCTGTAGGTTCTCTAGCCTGTTTTATGTACCATAAATATGGGGTAAAATATTGTAAGTACATAGCATACTGTCATAAACTAACTAAACCAATTTTAGATGTATGCTTTCCTGACAACTGACTTTTGATAAAACAAAAATACTGCATTTATGAAAAAAATTAGAATACAAGGGTAATAAGATACAAACTGATCAGTGGAATAGTTATAAAGATTGGTATACTTGAAACTTTTAAAAGGCAAGGAATCCACTGTAAAGGGGTTAAAAGATACAAATGATAATTTGTTACACGTTAAAGAACTTAAAAGTACAGCAAAGCATATAATACCATATCAACTGCTCCTTTGTATCCAGCCATTTCAAATGACCTTGCTGCAGTTGTGTGGGGGGAATCTTATAGGGAAGATTATCAGCTTCTCTTCTTCTCTTATTGCAGAAACAATTAGGTCCCTCACTCATCTCAACAAGAGAAAAGTCAGTCTACAACCCCACAGAAAAATGTATCTGTACTTATCACTCCTTATGCACCTGCGTACTCAGCATCAGCCTCATGCCAACCCAAATCTTCTAGTACTATCTACCCCAAAACTTCATCCTCTGACTCAGTGATGGGAGCATCAAACAACAAGTTGAGATAGAATATCTAGGTAAAATGGTGGCTGTTACTCATCAAAAGGCAAGACAAGTTACAAAGCAAGAAGAGCAGATTGATAATTCTCTATATCCCCTAAGAAAGATAACATATATGGATGGTTCTATGGTATTAGTCCACAGATCTTGGACACTTATTGATTTATGTACTATAGTTCAAACTTTTCCTAATATCAGGCAAGACTCACAGGAATTTAAAAATGAATTAAATATTGTTATTCAAATATATGAACCCACCCTGGCAGATTTAAGCCAGTTATTAAAGCTGTAGTCCTGCCTGATATATATGAAAAATTGATAGACAAGGCTGGATTAGCCGTAACAGGGGACCCAAATTACTCAACCACTGAAAGGAAGAGGGCATTAACGGAAGTCAGAGAGATGGTCTTACAAGAAATTTTGACAATATGTTCTGTTAAGTCAAAATGGGCTAAAATTACTGCATGCAAGCAAAGTAAGGGAGAAACACCAGTTGATTACTTTAGTCCACTTTGAGAAGTATTTTCGGGACATTCTGGTTTTGCAAAGCCAATGGCAATAGCTAAAGCAGCTTTTAATTCTGTTTTTGTGCATGGACCTACCTAGTGTGCAGACATCAGTAAAGCAAAGCCAGGTGATTTGGCAGGAGGAGGAAATAGATAAGTTAACAAAATATACAGAGCACTACATGGACCAAGCAGATAAAAAGAGAAGAGATGCAGAAGACAAAGTCACGCAATTGCAAATACAGAGTTTTGAAATAAGGGGTAGAGGCAGGGGTAGAGGTAGGAAAGGTAGCCAGGGTAGAGGAACAGCAATGGATGTTTGACAAAATCAAGCTAGGAGGGGGGCTTGTCACAACTGTGGACAAACAGGACATTGCAAAGGAGAATGCCCTAATCTGTAACAACAAAAACAGCAAAAACAGCAAACACAGCAAACACAGCAAACACAGCAAAAACAGCAAACACAGCAAACACAGCAGTGGCAAAATCAAAATCCTTCCAATGTTTCTCTACCTCCTTAATCTCCAGAGTGGTAGCAAATATCAGGAAGAATGTACTGACAACTCTTGGGAAGAAAGATAAGGTAAACATAAGAATGTTATTGCAAGTAGATCAAGACGGACTTTTAGTTAAGTTAAAGGTTGGACAAAAAGATGTTCCATTTCTGGCTGATAATGGTGTGACTTGATCTGTGATGAAAATAAGTGATCAGAATAAAATTCCAGTATCGGCTGACAAAGTGTCAGTAGTGGGTGTCACTAACAATCCTACTGTTTTTCCTGTATCTAAACCTATCTCAGTGTCTTTAGGACCGAAGCATGCCTTTCTTTTAAGCACCTCATCTCCAGCAAACAATATTTAGGGATGTGTTTTGTAAATTAGGAAGTGCTATCTTTTGCGCATGCAGTTGGCATTTATTTAGATGTACCAGGTGAATCTGAAGAAGTGATTGTTGTACTTAGTGTTACTGAAGAAAGAACAGAAAAGTCATGCTCAAGTGCAGACGACAGACTGTCACAGCAGGTTCCTGACATTTTGTGGTTAAGACATTCTAATGAGGTAAGTCTGTTAAAATCTGCCATACCTGTAAAAATATGTGTGGATGCTATGAAGCCACTTCCTTGCATTGCACAGTATCCTTTAAAACCAGAAGGAGAACAGGGAATCAAACCTGTAATTGAATCTCTGCTTGTAACAAAAACAATTGCTGCAATATTCCCATTTTTCTAGTTAAAAATCCAGGCAGAGATACATACAGGTTTGTAAAAGACTTAAGAGCAGTCAATCAAGTTGTCATGCCTTCATACCATGTAGCACCAAATTCAGCCACCATACTGAGTTGCATACCACCATGGGCTACTTGCTTTTCTGTAATAGATTTATGTTCAGCTTTGTTTTCCATTCTTATTCATCCAGACAGGCAGAATTTATTTGCCTTCACATATGGGGAATTCCATATACATGGCTACAACTGCTATGAGGGTTTGCCGATAGTCCCTCAATCATTTCACAAATTTTAGAGCAGGACTTTGAAGAAATCTGGCTTCCATGCAAATCTGTCTTGGTATACTGTCTAGATAATTTACTTATAGCTTTAGATACATTAACACATTGTCAGCGGACACAATACATTTACTGACTGAATTAGCAAAAAAGGGACACAGAGTATCAAAGAAAAAAATTCAGCTGTAGTCACCAAAGGTAAAGTATTTAGGACACTTAATATCACATAGAGAGAGGCATCTCCTACCTTTATGTGCTGAAGCTATCATAAAGGCACCCCACCCTGATACTCAGAAGCAGCCTCTAGGTTTGGCTGGATACTGTAGGCCATGAGTACCAAATTATGCAGAAATTTCTAGACCTTTGACTGATATGCTCAAGCAAGACACACCAGAGTCATTGCCCAGGAAGGAAAAGGAAGAAAAATGCTTTTACTTTTTAAAAACAAGCCCTTGCTACAGCCTCAGCCTTAAGACTCCCAGATTATGAGAAGCCTTTCACCTTCTTCTATCATGAAAAGGGAGGGGGTATGCAGCAGGGGTACTAGTTCAAAAAATGGTAATGCATTTAGACATATTGCATATTACAATTTACTGTTAGACCTGGTGGCTAGAGGATTACTAGTCTGCCTGCAGGCAGTAGCTGCACTGATGATAGAACAATCTACAGCATTGCTCCTAGGACATAAACTTACAGTTGCAGTTCCCCAAGTGTTATCTGCGCTGTTGCTAAAATCTAAGCTGCAGCATCTTTCACCTGTCAGGTTAACTAAATATGAATTGCTGCTTACTTCTAACCCTTCAGCCACTGTTGAGTGATGACAGGTACTGAACCAAACATCTCTCCTGCCTATGACAGGAGATGGTGAGCAGCATAATTGTATAATGGTGACTAACCATGTGCTTTCTCCTAGACCTGATATGAGCGATGCTCCAATGTAAATGCAGAAATGGAATTGTTCTTGGATGGATCATGTGGAAGAGACAGAAATGGAAACCTTACTGCAGGCATCACTATATGCATTGAAAAACAGTTGTCAGGAAAGACTGGAAGGGGTTAGTTGCTAAACTGATTCCATTAATCAAAACCTGTAAAATAGCTAACGATATGAAAATTTATACCGATAGCCATTATGGGTTTGGTGTAGCCCATGACTTTGGGGAAGTGTGGAGATGGAGAGGATTTTTTAACATTGGCAGGTACGGAAATAAAAAATGGAAAGTTTGTAAAAGACTTATTAGATGCTTTGCTGTTTTCAAAGGCTTTAGTTGTAGTTAAAGTGCAAGCTCATATAAAAGGAAACACTGCCACTGTGAGAGGTAACCAGTTAGCAGAGTATGCAGCAAACAAGCTGCTGGTTCAGATGTCACTGTCACCGAAACATTTTATTTTATTAGAGCCTGAGAAAAAGAGGTGGATCAGTGCACGTCATGAAAAGCATACTGATTTAATATGGAGACATCCTGATGGCAGAATAATAGCACCTTTGGTTGTACTATCCTGGTTGGTAAGGACATACCAGTTACCAAATCAGTGGTAAGCATGGACTTCTTATCTTATTCAGTGGGATTGGTTTGCCCCTCTTTCTCAGTCTCTAGTTAGTAATTAACTGTGAAATCTGTTTGTCACATAATATTGCACCTCCTGTAAAAGCCACACCTTCCGCTTTACTCCCACCTTGGGGGACTTTTGTAAATGTGCAAATTAACTTCCTTCAGATGAGGGAATGTGCTGCATTTTCATATATTTAGGTTATTGCCTGTATTTTTTCTGCATTGGTGAAAGCCTATGTCCAAAGTGGGATGCTGAAACAATAGTGAAGAAATTGCTAAAATAATTTATTCCTAGGTTGGTGTACCTCATAGTATAAATTCAGATAAAGGTACTCATTTTACTTCTGAAATTGTTAATAAATTGTGTTCTGTGTTAAATCTATTTTTACAGTTACATTGTCCCAATCACCCACAGTCATCTGGTCTTGTTGAAATGTCTTAGCAGACTCTTAAAAATCAGAATTAGTGAAGTTTGTAGTGAAATAGGGCTAAAAATGGCCAGATGCTCTGATGAGTATGCAAGGAACTGTAAACACTACTCATAAATTAAGTTCTCATGAAATATTTGTTGGTCATCCCATGAGAATGCATCCTTGCCCACCAATGAGGAACATAATGTGGAACAAATGGATGGAACAAATGGGCAAAATGTGACACACATACTAAACAACAACTAACAACTTCAACTATCATAGGATGGTTAATGGTTAAAATATTTACTTATAAAGAAGATCCTTTAATTAATTAATATTATTAATTTTAATTTGTTTTGGATTTAAAAAAAAAAAAAAAATAAACAATGTGTGTGTGAGAGACTATTCAATCAATGTGGAACTTGAACTTCTTAGAAATGAAACTTTTAAGACCCCAAATGAGGTACGTTCCTCGTAATGAGGTACACTTGAGAGGTATGTTGTCCACCAATGAGAAACTGTGACCCATTCATTTACTAATGAAGCTTTGCTGAACTATTGTTCAAAACTTGTTTCTATCTTACAGACTTTTCATAAATGCACCAAGGAAGCCCTTCAACCACCAGCAGCAGTTCCCTGTCATGACTTATGGCTAGGTGATGGGGTCTCTGTGAAGGTGTTCCAATGCAAATCTTCTTTGAGGCTGCAGTGGAAGGGACCTCATCTCATCATTCTAACTACTCATACTGCAGTAAAGTGTGCTAGAATACCAAACTGGATCCATGCTTCACATTGCAAGAAAACCTGCTTGACATTTCCCAAGCAAACTGAAAATGGCACTGCACCTCCTTCTGATGACATCATTAAGTCTCCTCCTTTTACTGCTTCTAATCCACATGAGAGAAAACTTGTTTCTTCGAATGTTGCATCAGTATGCCACTGACCTAAATGCTTCCAACTGCTGGGTCTGTGGGTTTGTTCCTCCCAAGGGGGGCATTCCAGTGCTATTTCCCCTTGTGCAACAGACTGATTTATAAATGCAAATTACTGTAGAAAACCAAACTTGGCATAACATTACAGACTGGACTAAGAAAATATATTATCAATTGGCTGCATCAACATATGGTGATGCGTGTTACGCCAGAGAAGGAACTGTACGAGTAGGTTACAGCACTTGCAGTAACACCCATGATGAAACTATATTGGTAGAGCTTGGATTGAAAACATATGACTGGTAAAAGGGCATGGGAATATTGGACAATTATTATTACATCTGTGAAGACCATGCCTACCCCTAGTTACCCAGAAACTGATCTGGTTGTTGTTATGTGGGACAGATGATGCAAGCTATTTTTCATTCTTTCTCTACACTTGCAGGAAGGTTGAAGAGTAAGAGGGTCATACACTATGCTGAGCAAGCAGTGCCTTTCTTTTTTCTGCGGTAAGGTATATTGTGATCTATGCATGTTTGATGATGTTAGGTGTCACCATCTGTGCCAGGGAGAGTGGGGCAGTACATGTATAACATATGCCAACATAGTTAGATGGAGTTTTGTAAATAATTTTGTGCCATTTGACTATGACACTGACTTGTACATATGCTTGTGTTAAAAATGTATCACGTGTTATTATAACTAATTAAATATATATGTTTAAACAAAGAATTCTGTAAGGGAAGAGTAGAAGTTTTTGAAATTGTTCTATAGCTTTCAGATATTGCAACGGATCTTAGCAAAGCTATGAGATTGTATTGTACCAGATTCAGGTGGTGAAATGTGATGTCATTCTATAACCAGCACTGAGAGGGTGGAACTCTCACAGCAGTTTGTTTTCTTTTCTTTGGAACCTGATATAAAAATTTATGACAGTTATTACAGTTCAGTCAGTTCAGTTTAGTTCTGAAGCTCATTACCTTGTCTTGCAGCAGTAAGGATCTCACAGCCTATCTTGCCTTGCTGTATTAATTAAGTTAGCTAGGGAACAGTTATTCTTTAGACATTCAGGAAATGCAGTGAGATTAGTTAAGTAGTGTTTTTCTGCATCTGTTTGAATCTGTCCAACTGTGTTATTTTTATTTCTGCTTTGATTTGAACTCTAATGTTTATTATGCTTAGATATTTAGTATTCTCATGTTTTCTATTGCATTATTTATTATTAAATATCTTTATACCTTTCATCTTGGCTGGTCTTTTAGAGAATACGTTTAACATCTTGAGAGTACTTGTACTTATGTTAGTGATGCCTTGGCCACTCCAAAAAGCCTGGCTGCTTTGGTTATACTCTACCATTTATGTTAGTATTGATTTTATGCAGTATAATTGTATACCCTTGTAAGAGCTTGAGAGTAGTTGACTGGTGGCAGCACAGTCTGGACAGAAGGGGTACAGTTAGTAAATCTGTATCAGCCTTTCCCAGGAGTGTGTGTGTGTGAAAATCAAATAACCATGTGTGGGTGTGTCAGTTACTTGGAACTGGGGCACAGTGTGCTAAAGTCACTCTTGTTTGAGATTTGGAGAGACAGATAATCAGTCCCAGGTCTGGAGTATGTTCTCTGTGTGCTCTAGTAAGAAATTGTGCTTGATGCAGACAGCTGCATCTTAAAATATTGTGTAAATCCATTCCTGGTTTAGTGAGTGTCTCTCACCTGTATCAGTGCTGAGGATTGAGGCTCCTTGATTACTGGAATGTGGTAGAGGGCTGTCACATATTGGTGTCAGAGCAGTAGGTTATTAATTGAACTTCAGTAGCCTGTGGACAGTTGTAACTGAAGGTGTGTGTTCTCTCAACAGCCATACAGTAAACATTCAGAGTTTCATTTTTGCAACAGTTTTATTCATTTTTGTTAGTTTAATTTAGTCAAGAAAAGCAGGCAAAGATGTCAGCAGAGGATTATAGTAAGCTGACAAAGAACCAGTTGGCCAAGGTGTGCAAAGCCAAAGGACTGGTGCATGCTAACCGGACTAAAGAGGAAATGATTTCAGCTTTAATTACAGCTGCAGCACAGACCAGTGGCCAGGAGGACATCCAGTCTGGTGTTGGGGATGTGCAATCTTCAGAAGCAGGACAGTTCACCTTTTCCTCAGAGGACTTCAAAATCCAGTTGGAGTTAAAGAGACTTGAACTGGAGGCCAAATGTTTGAAGGCTGAAGAAAAGGAGAAGCAGCATCAGCATGAAATGGAAACTGCAGAGAGACTGTGAAAAAGGAGAAGCAGCATCAGCATGAACTGGAAGCCAAATGTTTGGAGGCAGAAGAAAAAGAGAAGCAATGTCAGCATGAACTGGAGGCCAAATGTTTGGAGACTGAAGAGAGACTGCGGCATTTGGAGATTGAAGAAAATGAGAGACTGCAGTGATTGGAAGAAAAAGAGATGCAGCAACAATATGAGAGGTAGAGACTGACTCTTCATCAGGGTCATGTAGGTAATGGGGAAGGGAATAATCGGATCCCAGAAGAATAAAGGTCAGTAAATTTCTTCCACAATTTGCAGAGGGGGATGACTTTGATAGCTTCATTCGAATATTTGAAAGAATATGTAAACAGTATAATGTCGACCAACAGCTCTAGCTATGGTTCCTGACCACCTTACTTCCTGGCAAAGCTGTAACTGCTGTTTCTAAATTGTCTGATACTGACTGTTTAAACTATGAATGAGTAAAACAATGTTTATTGAACTGTTATAAGTTAACACCTGAAGCTTACAGAAAAAAGTTTCATGAACACAGAAGCAAGGCAGATGAAAGAGTATGTGATTATATTGCCGAGTTAAATACTTGTTTTCATAGGTGGGTGAGTGGGTGTCAGGTCACCACTTTTGAAAGACTGGCAGACCTTTTGGTGAGGGAAAAAGCCCTTAGTACTTTGCCTGAGGACATGAGAATCTGGTTGGCAGACTGAAGTGTAACTCTGCAGATGAGCTGAGGAGAAAAGGGGATCTTTACTTAACAAGTAGGGCATCACTGCCAAGAAGGGGATACTGGGGATAACCAGTGCTGCACATGGATATAAAGGAATCCTTGGTGGGCAGCCTAAATCACTCCAACAGATTCTACTGGTAACAGGGGAAGCCACTAGTTCAGGTACATAGCCAGAATCAGAGGTTAGATGTTTTAAATGTAACCAGAAGGACTGTGTGGCATACAAATGTTCACTGAAGCAAGGTGGGAAACAAAAGATGAGGGTGCCAGCAAGTAGGAATAACAGAGTTCCAGTAGTAAGCTGTTTGGAGACAACAGGGGGACCAAACTATCACTGGAGTTTGTATCCTATCTTAGTGGATGGAAGACAGGCCACTGCTAAAAGAGACACAGCCTCTGACATAACAATTGTGAAGTCTGCAGCGGTTAAAACAGAAGCAGTACTTGCTTTGGCAATCTACTCCCGTCAGAGCTTTAGGAGGGACCCCATTCCAAATAACTTTGGCGAGGGTTCGCCTTGACTGGGATGGTGGAAAAGGAAGCAAGCAGGTAGGTATTTTTGGGGATATAATAAAAACTAAGGAACAGCAAAATCCACAAAAACAAAACTACAGGAACAGGCCAGACTAGGAAAAGCTGTTCAACTGTTTTAATATGATACACACCACTTGTACCTCAGCTTTTCGTCTTCAACAGTTAAAGTATAATAAAAAGATATCCCTTTTCATAACAAAGTCAAATCCCATTAATTACATGCAATTGACTTTCAAATTTTCTTAAAGTGCCACCATTCTAATAAATACACATACACAATATTACATACAATATACATAAACTTTCTACCTTAAATTAATCCTACATTGCATTTATATTTTATAAAAAAATTATTTATTCATCATTTTTATACTAAAACAAACATCCTGTTAATTAATCAAATTCACTTCAAGGTTGAGACCCCTGGGAAATAATGTCCTATAATTTAGAATAAATTTACTGTCTAATTCATTCAATTTGCTAACAATATCTCCCCCTCTATCTAAAATTGGTTGAGCTAATACACTAAAAAAGAATGAAACAGTGTTACCCCCATGTTTATTCACAAAATGTTCAGCAACTGGACTTCTCGTGTTTTTATTGCGAATGTCACTCAGATGTTCCAGAATTCTTACTTCAACAGCTCTTTTTGTTTGCCCTATGTACCATCTAACATTTTTACAACCACAACCCACAATGTAAACTACACCACATGAATTGCAATTAAATTTACCTCTACAAACACATTTCCTACCATTAATGCAAATACCCGAAATATCCTTAACACAATTACAAACTTTACAATGTCCACAGGCAAACATACCAATCAAATCTTTAGGAACATTGGTAAGACCCATATTCAACAGTTCCTTCAGATTAGCATACCATCCATATGAAAACTTAATGAATTTAGGAAACAAATTGCCCACCACTTCATCTTCACAAACAATATATCAAAGTTCCAGAATTGCCTTTTTCATCTTCTCTGAAACCCCAGAGTATTTTGAAACAAAATATAACTCTTTTATCCCAGGGCCATCAGGCTCAAAAATTATATTATCAACATTATTCCTTTTCATTTTATTAGAAGTCAAAAATGTTTCACCCAGTACCTCATCAACAGCCTGCAATAAAATTTCCTCTCTATAGCCTCTTTCCATAAGTCTCTTTTTTTCTTTCCAAAAGAAACTCTACCCTGCAACTTTTTTCATAAGGGTTTTGGGCAATTTGCTTAAATTCACCTAATGGAAGTGAATTTAACAAATGGGGGGATGCATACTATCTGCATGTAAAATATTATTATTATTCACCACAGTGCATTTCCTAAAAGGTTTGAACTGGATCTGATATCTTGAGTCCACATAAAATTCAACATCCAAGAACTGTGTACATAAATCACCTTTCACCATAGATAATCTCAGACCGTGTTCATTTTTATTCAACTCCAAGAAAAATATATCAAATTCCTTAGGATCACCCTTGCACAAAATAAGATCATCAATGAATCTTTTAAACAACACCACACTATTTTTATAAAACTCTGTACTATAAATGAACTTTCTCTTAAATAACCCATATAAAGGATAGCATACAATGGGGGCATATGATGCTTACATTGCTGTAAATGCAAACTAGCTTGAGTCTTCAAAGGGTGGGGAGAGATGTGATGATGTGAGGTGTTGCCATCTGTGCCAGAGAGAGTGAGGCAGTGCATGTGTAACATATGCTAGCATAGTTAGCTGGATTTTTTTTAATAATTTTGTGTCATTTGACTGTCACACTGACTTGTACAGATGCTTGTGTTAAAAATGTATCAACATTGTTATTATAGCTGATTAAATGTATATGTTTAAACAAATAATTTTGGAAGGGAAGAGTAGAAGGTTTTGACATTGTTCTATATCTTTCAGATACTGCAAAGGATCTTAGCAAAGCTCTGAGTTTGTATTGTATCAGATTCAGGTGATCAAATGTGATATCATTCTATACCCAGCACTGAGAGGATGGAACTCTCACAGTAGTTTGGTTTGTTTTCTTTGGAACCTGATATCAAAATCTATGACAGTTATCACAGTTCAGTCAGTTTAGTTTAGTTTTGAAGCTCATCACATTGCCTTTTGGAAGTCAGTAGCTCATCATCCCATCTTGCATTGCTGTATTAATTAAGTTAGCTTGGAAACAGTTATTCTTTAGACAGTCAGGAAATACAGTGAGATTAGTTAGGTAGGGTTTTCTGCATCTTTTCGAATCTGTCCAACTGTGTTATTATTTCTCCTTTGATTGAAACTCTGATGTTTATTGTACTTAGATATTTAGTATTCTTGTGTTTTCTATTTTATTTATTATTAAATATTTTATATATTTTATTGTGGCTGGTCTTTTAGAGAGTACATTTAATGTCTTGAGACTACTTGAGCTTATTTTAGTGATGCCTTGGCCACTCTGAAAAGCCTGGCTGCTTTGGTTACACTCTACTGTTTATGCTAGTGTTGATTTTACTCAGTATAATTGGATACCCTTTTAAGAGCCTGAGAGTGGTTGACTAGTGGCAACGTAGTTACCTCATAGTCTGGACAGAAGGGGTACAGTTAGTAAATCTGAGCCTGAGAGTGGTTGACTAGTGGCAACGTAGTTACCTCATAGTCTGGACAGAAGGGGTACAGTTAGTAAATCTGTGCAAGCCTTTCCCAGGAGGGTGTGTGTGTGTGTGTGTGTGTGTGTGTGTGTGTGTGTGTGTGTGTGTATGAAAATCGAATATCCAGGTGTGAGTGTGTCAGCTACTTCGAACTGGGACACAGTGCTCCAAAGTGACCCTTGTTTGAGATCTGGAGAGACAGATAGTCCAAACCAAAGTAACAGGTCTTCAGCAAATCAAAAGACATGGATAAAAAGCAGACAGAAATCCAATGAAAAAACACAATCCAAGTCCACTGTTCGACAAAAGTTTAATGATTCAGAATATAGACAGCATAAGTAGCAAAACAAAGCTTTCGAGTAAAAAACTCTTCTTCAGTGTTACATAAAACTGGCCTAACCTAGCACAGACATATATACAACAGCACAGCCAATTAAAATGCAAACTCAATGTTAGCAGCAATTATATCTTTAAAGTGCCCCACATCTTATAAAAACTTTTCCTTTAAATCTAAGCCTTATTAAGGCTTATATTCTGTCATGTCTATCTTTTAAAATTGGTTTTATACTATTATTTACATTCAGAACTGGCATATGATCAACTCTAAAAAAAATAATCCATTTATATTCAGCCAGTTCTGTCTTGTTTATTAAGTCACCCCCACGTTTAGTTCTTAAGCACTACTTGCAAAATTCTGAACTGAAACTTGTGCTCAACACCAACAGTTGCTACATGTTTAGCCAAGGCATTTGTAAGAACAGTCCTACAAATATCAGAACAATGTGCACTTATTCTCTCCTTTAATTTTTTTATTATCTTGCCAATATAAAAACATTGGCAGCACACACAGTTAGCAAAATAAATCACATTTTCTGTATTACATGTTCCAGCAGCTCACTAATTGGATGTACAAAACATAAATCCATATTAATATCTGCACAATGTGTGCAGTTATAACACGGTTTAGTACCAGATTTAATAATATTTTTTTGTAGCACTCTATCTCTCCTTACATCCTTATAGCACAAATATTGCTTTAAATTTCTTTCACTTTTAAATAAAATCCTTACTACATCAACCACTTCTTGACTGGATGTAAGTATAGTCCAGTTCTTTTGGATTATCTGCTTAACAAGACTTGTATGTCGGTTATATTTCATCATATAATTTAATTTATTCATAGTGCTATTTGGTTTGGCTTTCTCCACCATAGCATTATCAGCCCTACCACTCAAATATGGTTTGGCTGTATCATTCCTTAAACCAGTCACTGTTCCCTTCATTTGTTGTACTACAACTTTATTATAGCCCCTTTCCATAACAGAGTCTACCGTCTCATTCATTTCCAGCTCAAAATTTGCCTCTTTAGTACTAAGTCTACTAGCTCGCATGATCTGTCCTATTACTACCCCTTTGAACATATGCCTGGGGTGTAAGATTTGTGGGTGTACATACTTACTAACTTGTACATCTTTCCTATGAATTTTAGAGTTAAAATGCACATCATCCCCAGAGTTGGCTGCATCTAAAAAGTTAATTTCATCAAAAGATGAATTCACTTCAAATCTCAAAAAGTCTGTAGTAGTATGTAGAAATTCTACATATACATTAAGTTCTTCCTTAGTGCCATTCCACAGCAGGAAGGCATCATCTACAAATCTTTTAAAGAACATTAAGTGTTCATTTTTATAGCACATCTCTGCTTCTGAAAATATGTATAATTCTTCCCATCTAGCTAAAACTAGATTAGGTGTTTGCTGTCGGCGTACCCATAGCCACCCCCATACAGTGATGGTAATAATCATCATTAAACATAAATATGTTATCATTCAAGACACAATCCAACATAGAACATAATAAGTTCACTTTCATTGTATCATATAACTTATGTATCGTCAGATACTCCCTTACTAATTCAACTCCATACTCATTGGGAATAACAGTAAAAAGTGACCTAATGTCCATGGTTACTAGAAGAATATTAGAGTTCACATTTGTTATAGACCACTCATTTAACATCTGTAAAAAATCACGAGTATCTTTGATATAACTGTAACAATATTTCAAAGCAGGCACTAATTGTCTATCCAGGTATTTAGAAATTGCTACTGTAGCCCATTTCTTACCTGACACAATAGGTCTCATTGGTGGCCTGACTAAATTCTTATGGATCTTGGGCAGTCCATATATAAAGGGTGTAACTGGGTTAACCATATATAAATAATTATATGTCTCTGCTGTAATTGAGCCAGCCAACAATATCTCATATAAAAAAGTTTTAACCTTCATAAAAACATTCGATGTAAACTTCCAGTCAACTTTCACAAAAGTTGAAATATCAGATAAAAATTCATACATCCATTCATTATATTGCACTGTATCCATAATAACTATTTTTCCCCCTTTGTCTGCAGATTTAATAATTATATCTTTGTTCAAGCATAAAGTAGTAAGTGCATCTTTTTCTTCACTACTAAGGTTAACAAACTTTTTTCTTTTTTGATTAGAAAAATACAACTCATACAATTCTTGTTCACACATATTCACAAAAGCTTTTACAGTGGGTGTACTGTTAGGTATAAACGTACTACTTTGTTTTAAAACATTATTAAACTGAGAATTTTATAAAGCAATTTCAAATCAACATTTCTCGCAAAGCACCTAAATTCAGTAAGCATGTCATTTAAATCACCTGCCACTGAAGGCACAAATGTTAAGCCTTTACTCAAAAGTCTCAATTGTGCTGCAGTCAGCATACAATTTGATAAATTAAATACATTAGTCACTGCTGTCTTCAGCTCTTCATAGGTTCATAGGTTCATAGGTAAGTACTAGGCTATCTGCCTGAGGGCATCTATAAGCCTAGCCAGAATGTGTTGGCTTTTGCTGCTTCCTTAGAATAGTTCCCTGTGCCTCTGTCCAGCAGAGCCACTGCAGTGATCCCTGGGGTAAATTTTCTGTTTCCCATCCACTCGTCAAGGTTTCTCTTGAAGAGTGTTAGTGAGGGGCTCTGCCTAATGTAGATTGGAATCCTGTTCCAAAGCATGGGGAGTCTCTGGGACAGGTATCTATCCCTCCAGCACGTCCTATTTATCGTTGTGGTGAGGTTTAGATCCCTAGACCATGTGGCTCTTGGGGATTTGTTTTTTTTTTTTTTAGGTGGAGCATGTCCATCAATTCTGGGTAGGTCATGGCCTTGTATGTCAGGCAGAGATCACCTCTGAGTAAGCGGTATGCAACCGAGTACAGCTGGAGTTTCTTCAGTCGGGCTGCATAGGGCATATGTTTGAGATCAGTAATCCTCTTGGTGAGGTACTTCTGTGGTCTTTCCAGCTGTTGCAGGTGTCTTCTAAGGTACATCCCAAATGAGGCATTGTACTCTATGATGGGTCTGAAGAGTGATGAGTAGAGGGGCACAATAACCTCTTTTGTTCTAGATGCGAACCCTTTTGTGATTAGGTGGGCCACATAGAAGGATTTTCTAACCACCTTGGCAATATGATTATCAAAGGAGAGATTACTATCTACTTGGGTCCCCAGATCCCTTATTACATCTTCTGTATTTAGGGTACTACCATATATGTGGTAGTTCACAGGTACTTTGTTTTTTCCAAAGGGGATGACTATGCACTTTTTGGCATTTAGCTTGAGGCCATGATTTTGACACCAGGTATCCGTCTCAGTGAGACCCTTCTGGAGGATGTCTGTATCAGCTGGAGAGTCAGTTATGGGCCCCAGTTTGCAGTCATCTGCGAACTTGGTCAACCATAGTCCGCCTGTGTTTGCCTGTACCTCTGAGAAGTATATACTGAACAGGGGGGGGTCCCAGGACTGAGCCCTGGGGACGCCACTTGTAATTGGTTTAGAGTTGGACCTAGAGCCTGCAACTCTCACCATGTGGGTTCTGTCCATGAGCCAACTGGCAACCCATCTTGTGACGCAGGGGTTTATGTTCAGGCTGGTGAGCTTGTCTATAATACCAGAATGGGGAAAAGTGTCGAAAGCATTTGTGAGGTCGAGGTAGGCTGTGTGGACCTCCTTTCCCTCGTCTAAAGCATTGGTAACTGTCTCAAAGAAGTCCACCAGGTTTAGGAGGCATGATCTGCCCTTAACAAAGCCAAACTGAGTAGGGTCCAGTGTTTGAAGATTTCCAATGGCTCTGTTAATGAATTCCATGATGATGCACTCCATAGCCTTGCAGACCAGGCTAGTCAGGCTTATAGGGAGATAGTTCACGGGGTCCATTGTGGCTCCACCTTTGTGGAGCAGGATAATGGTTGCTGTGCACCACTCTATGGGTACATAGCCTGTAGAGAGGCTGAGTTTGTACAATGTGTTTAGGTGAGGGGTTAGTTCATTTTGGAGCTCATGTAATACACAGCCTGGGACACCGTCTGGTCCCATTGAAGCTGTATTTTTGGCTTTGGATAGGGCAGTTTTAACCTGTGTGTCAGTGATTGCTGGGGCACTACATTCTTCTGGTATGGTTATGGGCCCTTTAGGGGGTGAGAGGGGGGTGAAGTTTTCACTAAACCTGTCTGCCAGAATGTTGGCAATATCAGTCGGTTCAGTATATTTTGTGCCATTCTGCACTAACTCAGAGCAGATCTGAGAGTTTCCACTTAGGTTCTTGACACAGTTAAAGAATGCTTTGTGGTTATCTTTGGAGTCCTTGGCAATTTTTCTTTTGAAGCTAGCCTTGGATGATTTTATGAGGGATCATAGTTTCTTGCTGATACTAATCAGGGATGTCGTTCCTTCTTGGGATTTTACTCTTTTCTGCACAGGTTTCCTCCTTCTATTGTATATCTTGTTTATGGCAGGGGTCCACCAGATTAGTTTCCTTTTCTTAGAGGAGTGAGTCTTGGTTTTGCTTTGGATAACATGATCCATGCATTCGTGCAGGTGCTCATAGAGTGCCTTTGTAAGGGATTCAGCAGCTTGAACAGCATTGTCCTTTAACATGGGGGCTGTGAACCTTTCCACCTCAATCTTAAGTAACGTGAAGTTTGCTTCTGAAAGTTTTTCACAGTGGTTTCCTTGTTTGGGGGTGGGGCGGAATGTGGATATCCAGCGTGATTAGTCTATGGTCTGATTTAACCAGCGAGGGTTTGACCTCCAGTGTAGAACACCGGTCACCCATGTTGGTGATGACCAGGTCCAATATGTTGTCACCTCTGGTGGGGGTGTTGACCAGTTGATCCAGGGCATTCGAGTTTATAAATTCTAGGAAGCGTTGGTCAAGAGAGTTAGGACTTGAGTATTTCTCCCAGTTAATGTTTGGGTAATTAAAATCACCCAATATTAGGGCGTTTGGTAGGACCTTCATATTTTCCAGTGTCTCCAGAAATGCGGAATGGGGGTCCTGGGTCATGGTGGGTGATCTGTAGCAAGCAACAATTTGAATTGCAGTTTTGCCCATTGTTAGTTGCACATGGATAATCTCTGAGGCATTGTGCTGTGCCACTAACCTGGAGGTGTGGGTATCCCTGATGAATATGGATACACCCCCACCTTTTGTGTTGTGGTCCGGGTTCTGTGGCCGAAAGGTATGGTATGAGTTATAGCCTGGTAGTGCTGGGGTGCTCTCAGGAGCCTTAAACCAGGTTTCTGTTACTGCACAGATATCGATGTTCTCCATACTGAGGAGTGCCTTGAGTGCATGCATTTTGAGGTTTAGACTTCTGGCGTTGAGTAGCATTACCCTCAGTTTTTGGTTACTTGTGCTATTTATGGTGGTGGGTTTGTCTTTTGAGCCTTGCCTAAAAAAGACACTCTGGGGGCAGCAAAAGTCTTGGCCAGTATTCAAAAGCCTAAAGGTGACAGGTGCAAGCCATCTCTTGTGAAGCAACATGGCTTATCGAGCATGTCATCCCAAGTGGACAGATACTGGACCCATTTGAATGACACCAGAAACTTATCCAATTGTTGAAATTGATCATTTTTCTTTATGCTGTGGCATCATTCTTGGTGAGGGCAGGATGCTACTCAGGGTCAGGGTCATACCAGCCTGGGCTACGTGATCAGAGAGCTCTTCCATGTCTCTTTTCATGTAGTCCAGGGAGGTACGTCTCAGGTCATTCACACCAACATGGACAATGACAGAGTCATATTTGTACTTGTTCTGAAGTAACCTGAGTGCTTGTGTTATGTGGCGGATCCTGGTGCCCGACAAGCAGCTAACTGTAACCTTCTCCTTGTCCAGCCTAGTTAGTGGGACATAGAGTCGCCTATTACTAGTGTGTTGGGTATGTTATTTTCCCTTAAGGGCTGTGATTGCATGGCATACTGATTATGTGAAGTATGTGTTTCATGGTTTGTGATGGGGTGTGGAGGTTGCTTGGGTGTCTGTCCTAAGTGGCTTTTCTTGTAGCCTCTCTGGTCCATTTCTTCTTGATTTCTCATCAGTTTCCAACTGCTGCTGCAACCTCTCACCCCTTCTTTCACTGCCACAGGTTTCTGCAAACTGAACTGTTTCTGTAAAAAATCACTCAATTCATTTTCACTTTCACTGCCCTTCCGAGTTGGCAATATAGTAATTCTGTTAGCAGCTTCATCCTGAACACTAACAGAATTCTGAACACTAACAGATTTATTGTTTTTAAAAACGTAAGGGATGAGTTTGCCATCTGATAAGAAAATGATGCTGTACTTTTATTTCAGACTTTTGTGATGAACAAGAAAAGGTGGCTGATTTTATGGAACAATTGTCCATTAATATGACTAAAACTGAGTCTGGTTGGACCTTATTTAGGTGGTTGGGTAATATATTTGGAAATGTTGGTACCAGTATAATGCAAAGTTTAATTACTTTTGTTATATTAATACTTTTTTTAGCTGTTTTATATTCTGCTATAAAAAATCTGCTAGTACACTGTTGTGTGAGATAAAAGTACACATGCAATGGTTGTTATACCTGAACAAAAACATGCTAAAGCTTACGTGTTTGACAATGATACAATTCAAAATAGTCTTGGACTCTGCTGCTTTGTAGCATCAAAGAAGGGAAGCTGTAGTCAATATATATTTCTTTATTGCTTGTTTTATAAAATTTCTAGCTTAAAACTGTGCAGTGTTTTCACATATTCCTTTCTTATAAAAAGACTATCTTGACTTTCGTCAGAGGTTAATACACCTTAGCAAGCAAGTGGCAAATGTTTTTTCTAATCCTGCAAACTTGAAAGAAATGTATGTATCCTGTATTTTATGGAAAATGTACTTGCATGGAACATAGTTGGAGATAAGCTTATTGAAAGTGAACACAAACCATGTCAAGATAATAGCATGAGAAACATTTTCAGCTGTCCTCCCATCTGCATCTGTTTACTCCTTTTACTTTGAAAATGTGTGTGTGGCTTTTACCAGTTATGAAAGCTTTGAACCTTGTGTGTTATTTTCTGTTTTAGAAAATATGAAAGGGCTTGTATTTGTGCATATGGCTGAATCTCTCTAATTAAGATAATCCATATCATGATACTATTCTAATAAATGATGTGTTTGTATCCAGAATTTTTGACAGCCCGTATATTTAACTTAATAGCTGCATGATATACTGGGTGTTGACAAATCTTCCATTTCAGTAGCATATATATAAGTACAACTGTAAATTATTTTTTATTAAACAAATTGTTCCTACTGTTATTGGGACTGTCTGAATATCTTTCTTTCACGTTGCTCTCATTTCTACCTGCAAATCCTGACATTTTATCACTTTATGCCCCTCTGTACATAAGACACTGTAATCACTGGATGTAACAATTTCAATGATCAATTTTACTTTAGTCTTTTTTTCATGGGCTGGTTTTCTTGCATCTATTTTTTGAACTGTTGGTACGATCCCATGTGACATAAGATTCATCGTTCTTTATAATGCTTTGTGGTGTGTTTCCAATCCTGCTCAGCTACATCTATATTGTAGTATTTGCACAATCACCATTTCAACAGTCTTACCACATTATTGTGCCTTTCAATATACAGGCTCTTTGCCACGAGTGTATCACACCCAGCAACAAGACGCATGACTGTTTCCAGTTCTTTTTACAGAACTTGCATTCATCTGTTTCTCCCATATGTTCAATGGACTTTGTAAACCAATGTGTACATAGTCCACTATACTGGGTCGCTGTTATTATCCTTTCATCTTTTAGTTTCAATTCATCTCTCCTTAAATTTTGGTTGAACACTGCTGGCAACGTTTTAAGGTCTTTATTGGTAAAATCACAGGATAAGCGCTTTCGGGATAACCCTTCCTCAGATAAATGAAAAGTTAAAAGTGCTGGCTTTTATACATACCAATATCCAATCACATTCAATAAAATAATCACATTCAATAAAATACACGCCTATTTTTTAGTATAGGCTTAATTGGTATAACCTCATTCAGTCCAGGCTCCCTGTTAGCCATCAGATTCACAATCCATGTTGTTTCTACTAACTCAGTTTGAAGCATAATATCTCCCCCCCTAGTGTTTAACCTGACATTTGCAATGGCCCTAAATTTAAATGTATGTGTAGGAAATACAGCCACATGTCTGCATAGTGCATTCCTTTCATCATTGTTTCTGATGCTGGAAAGATGTTGAAGAATTCTAACCTTAAACATGTTGTTTGTCTTGCCCACATAAAAACATGGGCATTGACAACATTCCGCTAAATAAACAATGTTAGTTGTACGACAAGTGGCTCTTCCTTTGAAATGAAATGCCTTGTTAGTGACAGGATGTATAAACTCAGTCTCTTTGTTGATGTATGGGCAAGCTTTGCATGAACCACAAGTGTTCGTTCCTACTGAATATGGAAGAGCATGCTGGGTGTTTCTAAGTAATGGTTCCTTGCAGAGTATATCCTTGAGATTTTTATTTCTCCTGTATCTAAAAATAGGTTTTGGACCTACTATACCATCTAGGCTGTTGTCACTAGTCAAGATATTCCAGTTCTTTCTCACTATATTGCAAATGTCATTGGTATTGCTGCTATAATTGAACATTAGCTGTGGCCCTATTTGTGATCTCTCATTCTTAATTTTTAAATCAATCCCATCACTAGTACGTGATATCCAAGGCTTGTAATCATTGGATCGCTTAGATTTACCTCTTTCTATGGCTTCATTTAGCATGTTCTGTTTATAACCTCTATGTTGAAAATTCTCTTTAAGTTTGTCAGTTTCTGCTTCAAAATCTGAGTCCAAAAGACATAATCTGGAAGCCCTACTCACTTGTCCTTGTACTATGTTACTATATGTATGCCTGGGGTGCATACTATCAAACATTAAAAGAGAATTCTTCCAGCAGTCTTTCTTATGTAATTTGGATCTAAAACCTTCTATGTCCTGTTCTATGCATACATCTAAAAAATCTATGGTGTTGTGTGAATGGTTGATGGAAAACCTAAAGAATGTGGTAGTTGTGTGTAGATAGTTCACAAATTCCCCCAGTTCTTGCTCTGTCCCATCCCAAAGGAGAAAAATATCATCTACAAAACGTAGATATAACTTTAGATAATGTTCCCAAGGGTTATTGTTGACAACATAGGTTCTCTCCCATTGTGAGAGTACCAAATTTGCATATGTGTTAGCGCAGGGGGTTCCCATGGCTACCCCCTGCGCTTGTCTATATATGCAATTACCTCCCAAGAAAACGTTGTTTTCTAAGACAAGACTTAGCATTGTCTTTATAAGGGATATTTTCTCATTGTTTACATTTAAATCACCTAAAAGCATCCCTATACTATCAATGCCATACTTATTATCTATGACAGTGAATAAGCTTTGAATGTCCATAGTGACTATTAATAGGTTCTTGTTATGTACTTTGTTCATTTCACCTAAGAGCCTTAAAAAATGTGCAGTGTCTTTCAGGACAATATTCATTTTATCTAAATAAGGTTTTAGTGTATACTCTACCCAGATTGATACATTCTCTGTGGCCCACCCCCTTCCCGATACTATCGGTCGGAGGGGTGGGTCTTCAATGGATTTATGTATTTTGGGTAGTGCTTTAAAAATGGGGGTGGTAGGTTTCTCTATTATGAGGAATTGATATGTCTCCTCAGATATTCTCATATTATGTAATAACTCATTCAAACAAGAGGTTACCCTATCTACAATATGTTTGACGGTTAGAGGATTTATGAGAACATATGTGCTGCTGTCCTGTAGTAATTCTTTCAATTTTCTATTGTACCAAATAGTGTCCAATAAGACAATAGCTCCTCCCTTATCTGCACTTTTTATCAGTATATCTTTATTGACACTTAAACTGTTCAATGCTGTCCTCTGTTCAACAGATAAATTATAATATTTACTAAATTGAGCTTCTTTATAATAATCTATCAGATCATTCTCACAGGCATTGATAAAAAGATTCATACTTGGTGTTAACTGAGGAACAAAACCACTTGGTTTCTTAAGAGAAGGGTCCTTCTCGTTGCTGTTACCAAACATTATTTTCAGTGCTATATTTCTGCAGTATAACATTATGTCTATCAACATTTCATCATAGCCACCACATCTGCTAGGAATAAAAGTTAGTCCCTTGTTCAATACTTCTAACTCATTCTTGTTCAAAACATAAGAAGATAGATTAATAACAATACCCAAGTCAGTGTCAGCAGTCAATCCCATATTTTCCTCCTTTTCTCGATCCCCCTGTCCTCGCTCAGTGACCTCTTCCAGGGACCTTTCTTTTTGACCGGCGCTGGTAATAGGCCCAAAAAATTATTGTTCCTCATTCCCTGTACTTTGGGACGTGCTCCCAGTGTATCGTCACTCGAGCAAAAACTTGGTTCATCTGTTTTCGGTAAAAAGTTTGATTGTGTACTGTAGACATCAGTATTCGGTACATTATCGATGGTGTTGACAAAGCCCTCATATGCATGAGCATTCTCTACGGGGATGTGCTCCATGACCGGAGCAACCGTAGATTCTTCTGTCGTTGGTTCTTGAATTCTACTCACTGATGTTGAACGCGTTCCTATACCACTCTCCTTTTCTGATTGAATCGGCGTGGGAAACGTGTTGTTTTCAACCGCTACAGTAGTCATCGTCATCATCACGTCACTCCTTTCTCCCCTCTTAGCTGTATCCGCCAATCCCCTTGCGTTATGGCCCATTGATCTGTTCTCATTGGCCCTTGGCCATACAAAGATGTTACCATTAGTGAAGTCCGTGAAATCTCTATGTAGCTTGCCCATTTTTTGTTTTTTCAATTTATTGTCATTTTCTGTAAATGTAACATATAGAGCTTCCATACGCTCTATATATTTGGTGTCACCATATTCAACTTCTAACTTATGTTGCAATTCTGTTACTTCTTTCTTCAGAGTTTCCAAATCAGGAGCGAAAAATTCATTTAATAAAGACATGTACTTGAAGCTAGTACCTATATTAATAGATTGCCATTTGGCAAGAAGTTCCAGGTAGCGGTCTCCTTGTGCTGGCATGCACAATATCCGCATACCTCTCGGAACTATACCGTACTGAATACAGGCTTCTAGATGGTATGTCTGCCATTGGAGTCTCTGTAGTTTACTTACTTTGAACATTAGGTCTCGAGTCAATTCCTCAAAATTTCTGTCCACGGCTGCCGGTTTTGAATTATTCGAACCGACTTTACATGCAGAGAAACCCAGACTCAATAGGGGAGTGTCACAATTAAGGGCTCTCTTGGGATGCCATAAACCATTCATGCTCTGTTTGTCGTTTTGTCCATTCGTAAAAGAGGCGTCTTGCGAACTGGAGTTTGCTGCCATAGCATGCACGATACTGAAGACAAAACTATTAAAAGTAGAAACCAAAAAGTCCAATAATCAGTGAGGTGCTAAAGTCCAACCAAAGCAAAAAACGAAAACGAAAATAATAAAAGCAAGGTTGAACACTGCTGGCAACATTTTAAGGTCTTTATTGGTAAAATCACAGGATAAGCGCTTTTGGGATAACCCTTCCTCAGATAAATGAAAAGTTAAAAGTGCTGGCTTTTATACATACCAATATCCAATCACATTCAATAAAATAATCACATTCAATAAAATACACGCCTATTTTTTAGTATAGGCTTAATTGGTATAACCTCATTCAGTCCAGGCTCCCTGTTAGCCATCAGATTCACAATCCATGTTGTTTCTACTAACTCAGTTTGAAGCATAATATCTCCCCCCCTAGTGTTTAACCTGACATTTGCAATGGCCCTAAATTTAAATGTATGTGTAGGAAATACAGCCACATGTCTGCATAGTGCATTCCTTTCATCATTGTTTCTGATGCTGGAAAGATGTTGAAGAATTCTAACCTTAAACATGTACATAACAAGAACCTATTAATGGTCACTATGGACATTCAAAGCTTATTCACTGTCATAGATAATAAGTATGGCATTGATAGTATAGGGATGCTTTTAGGTGATTTAAATGTAAACAATGAGAAAATATCCCTTATAATGACAATGCTAAGTCTTGTCTTAGAAAACAACGTTTTCTTGGGAGGTAATTGCATATATAGACAAGCGCAGGGGGTAGCCATGGGAACCCCTAACACATATGCAAATTTGGTACTCTCACAATGGGAGAGAACCTATGTTGTCAACAATAACCCTTGGGAACATTGTCTAAAGTTATATCTACGTTTTGTAGATGATATTTTTCTCCTTTGGGATGGGACAGAGCAAGAACTGGGGGAATTTGTGAACTATCTACACACAACTACCACATTCTTTAGGTTTTCCATCAACCATTCACACAACACCATAGATTTTTTAGATGTATGCATAGAACAGGACATAGAAGGTTTTAGATCCAAATTACATAAGAAAGACTGCTGGAAGAATTCTCTTTTAATGTTTGATAGTATGCACCCCAGGCATACATATAGTAACATAGTACAAGGACACAAGTGAGTAGGGCTTCCAGATTATGTCTTTTGGACTCAGATTTTGAAGCAGAAACTGACAAACTTAAAGAGAATTTTCAACATAGAGGTTATAAACAGAACATGCTAAATGAAGCCATAGAAAGAGGTAAATCTAAGCAATCCAATGATTACAAGCCTTGGATATCACGTACTAGTGATGGGATTGATTTAAAAATTAAGAATGAGAGATCACAAATAGGGCCACAGCTAATGTTCAATTATAGCAGCAATACCAATGACATTTGCAATATAGTGAGAAAGAACTGGAATATCTTGACTAGTGACAACAGCCTAGATGGTATAGTAGGTCCAAAACCTATTTTTAGATACAGGAGAAATAAAAATCTCAAGGATATACTCTGCAAGGAACCATTACTTAGAAACACCCAGCATGCTCTTCCATATTCAGTAGGAACGAACACTTGTGTTTCATGCAAAGCTTGCCCATACATCAACAAAGAGACTGAGTTTATACATCCTGTCACTAACAAGGCATTTCATTTCAAAGGAAGAGCCACTTGTCATTATAACTAACATTGTTTATTTAGCGGAATGTTGTCAATGCCCATGTTTTTATGTGGGCAAGACAAACAACATGTTTAAGGTTAGAATTCCTCAACATCTTTCCAGCATCAGAAACAATGATGAAAGGAATGCACTATGCAGACATGTGGCTGTATTTCCTACACATACATTTAAATTTAGGGCCATTGCAAATGTCAGGTTAAACACTAGGGGGGGAGATATTATGCTTCAAACTGAGTTAGTAGAAACAACATGGATTGTGAATCTGATGGCTAACAGGGAGCCTGGACTGAATGAGGTTATACCAATTAAGCCTATACTAAAAAATAGGCATGTATTTTATTGAATGTGATTATTTTATTGAATGTGATTGGATATTGGTATGTATAAAAGCCAGCACTTTTAACTTTTCATTTATCTGAGGAAGGGTTATCCCGAAAGCGCTTATCCTGTGATTTTACCAATAAAGACCTTAAAACGTTGCCAGCAGTGTTCAACCTTGCTTTTATTATTTTCGTTTTCGTTTTTTGCTTTGGTTGGACTTTAGCACCTCACTGATTATTGGACTTTTTGGTTTCTACTTAAATTTTGGTCAACATGAAGTTGTTCCAGGTGATCACTGTATGTATGGATTTTCCTGTTTTCTTTCTGTTTCATCTGATCATTTTCCTTACATTCTTTCTTTTGTTTTTTTGCACATTCAGTTGCTCCCTGATTTTTATATTCTTCTGATTTGATTTCTATTCCCACTTCACACTCAAATGCTTCTGCTAAACAGAGCAAGAATATCATGTTAGACTTATTCTCCTCGTGTTTTAAAACGTTCACTATGTTTGGATCTGGTGACGTCAGCAGATATGCATGCAGTCTCACAATTGCTGATCTTTACATACGATCAGTTTTAAGGCTGCCCATACTTTCTTCAGAACAAGGAATGCATAATCTTGGTATCCACTCATTTTTATATATCATGTGATAAGAGGGAAGCATTTTTCTTGTTTTTCTGCCCAACTGAACCAATACTTTTTGGGGTCAGTCAATCTCTCCAAAACTGTAAAACAGGAAAGGCACACTGGTTTATAGCTTTGACTTTATTCCTAGATGTCAAGGCAGTTTTCAATATCAGTTTTAGTCTTATGAAGTATTCTTTACTTACTGACTTTTACTTACTGACTTTTATTTGTATTTGTTCATGTTTTATTGCTGATCCTTCATGTATTCTTAAATATTTATACACTCCAGGCTGTTCAAGTTCTTTTATATCACATCCCTGGCCCACATTAATATTTATTCTTTCCTGTTTTAAATGTTTCTTTTGCACATTTATCAAAATGAAACAACATGTTTTATCATCTGAGAAAGTTGTAACTATTTGCAGTTGTGCTTTCTTCTCTTTATCTGATGAACTATAGTTTTAATTCATCCACAAAAACAATTTTAGTTTCTGAGAACCAATTTGTAACCATAGCCTAATCTGTTTAATAAATAGCTTAATGGGTTAAGGGTAATACACAACAGCAGGGCTGACATAGAATCACCCTAGAGTCCCCCCCCCTTTGAATTTTTAATCTTGGCATAATAATTTGTACTTTGTCATGGCTCAGATGCAAAGAGCTTGTCAGTCTTTCATGGCCACTGTAATGTAATTGATCAATTGAGGCTACATCTTATGCCTCTGTAAGCATTATTTTATCCATGAATGTAGTATACTATCAAATGTTTTTTGTAACCTTTCCATGCCATACTTAGATTTGTCCCCTTTTTACAATTCTCTGTTATGGCTTTATGTAGCAACAAAAGGTTCTTTGTCCCATATGACTTTCTTCTGTTACCCTTTTGTTATATTGCCATAACTGAATTTATTTCTAAATGACTATAAACTCTAGGCTTGATTCATAAATGACTAATTTCCATGTCCTTATTATAGTGCACTATTTTGTATTCATTTAATAGCTCTACACAGCATGTAGAGCTCCCAAAGATAAACAGCAGAGTATGCTAATGAAAGCATAATTAGCTGAATTACATGCTAATTAACCAATCCAAGATGGCAGAAACATTCAAGAAAATAAGATATGTCTAGCATTAAGGATATTAGCAACTGGTACATTCCAGAGATATACAGAGGAAATACTGGGAGTGTGACAGGTCTAAGACTCCAGAATATTGCACCAATGTCTTAATGCTATGCTAGAACATGCAAGGGAGTACATCTATTTTCCATGCACACCAGAGGAGAGAGCAAGAATAATGCAGGAATTTTATACTGTATTTTTATTTTATTTATTTTATTTTACATTTGTTAACCGGGCTAGTCTAGCTGGATATATCTCCATTTTCAGTAGAGGCCCGGGGAGAAAAGCTCCACATAGAACATAACAGTGAAACATACTTTTAATAATCACAAAGAATACAAGTAAGACAACAATCGTAAAAAACAAGAATGAGTAGCACACTTCCCTGAAATTTTGGGGGCCATAGACTGCACTCAAAAATAAAATCCTCACCTGGTGAACAGGGAAGGACATACATCAACAGGAAGGGGTTCCACTCAACTGCCCAATTGTTTTTAATGCTGAAGGGATCATCCTCAATCTGTGTGCAGGCAACCCAGGCAGTTACCATGACTCACACGTATGGAACACCTCTCAGCTTTACACAAGGTTTGCTAGGGGTTATGTTCCACAAGGCCATCTAATGGGTGATATAGGTTATGCACTGGAACCGTGGCTCATGACACCCATAAGAAATGCACACACACTCACAGAAGAAGGATACAATGATGCCCACACTCAAACTAGAAACATCATAGACTATGTATTTGGCATGCTGAAGTAATGGTCCTGCTGTCTAGACACAGCAGGGGGTACCCTGCAGTTTAACCAGGCACCTGCACAGTAATTTTCACATTCTGTGTCACATTGCACAACATCATCTTGAGGAAGAAGCTGCAACAGGGACAGCAAGGGTCAGGACCACACATTCCTGGACCACAGGCAGGGCCATCACCTGCAGCACATACAATGACTCTGAGAGAGAACCTCCACCTACAGACAGAGTGGGCAGATGTAGGCATACACAATATACGCTTGCCCTGGCTAAGAGGAAAAGGATTGCACACAGATTCATAATCTCAGACTCAAAGGTTAACACACACACTCACCTGCTAGGTGGCAAACAATAGCACACACACTCACCACCAAAGGAATATACATAACAACCTAAGCACATACAAATATTAAAACTGATGCCATCCAATGTTCACAAACTTTACTTCCCATGTCCTGGCTCTGTACAGATAGCATCAGACAGAGACAGCCCCAAAGCACACTACTCATAACAGCAGTAATGTCAAGGTAAGTGTGGAATCTGTATTATACAAACAAATGTGTAATAAGATAAACGTAAATGATATACCTGCATAATGTTAGTCATAAATGTACTCAGTCAGAATCTGTGTGAGGTGTCCAACAATGGCATTCTTGGCTTATAGGAACATCTCCAGATATAATACAGCAAAGCATTGTACACAATATCTGACATCAAGCCAGTCATTTATGCACTGCACATAAAAGCATCTATGGGACATTTATATCAACAACTACACAAGCAAAGCAATAAGCAGGCATACAATATCAGTGATTTGAATGCTTGACTTACAATACTAACTGAAAAAAAAAACTTCTGAAATGAATAGTTACAAAAACTTCCAAAATCTTTTAATGTAATAAATATGCATAAAATCAACATAGTGAGAAAGACTCTCTTAGCTAACCACTCTGTGCATCAGACATATATATAACCCTAATTCAAACCCAAATGAACAAAGGGCATGGCACAGTCATCGTTATTTGCACAGGATAGGGGGACAGTAGGCCAAGGCTGACACCCAAGTGGTGAGTATGTGTGAGTAGGAAATGATAAGAACATTCAGTATAGTAGGAAATATCTCAGGGCCACTAACATGAGATGTAATCCAATTAACATTAAAGTTTTACTAGTTTTCATGTATGTTGGGTCAGTATGGTCAATTTTTGTGAAAAGAGTGCATGTGTGCCTGGATGAACACAATCAAGCTCTGTGATAGCACTATGTCCTGTCATGTTGTACAGCTGTAGCAGGGCTTGGTAGAGTTTCAATTCAGTAAACTGTCTCTGCCAGGAGTAGCACTACCACTTCCATGTCCCCGCTTCGAACTGGGGGTGCTACCTGAACACGAGTGATGTCAGCTGGATGAGCTGTCTTCACGACTACATCCATGAACATGACCCCATGGTCTACCATGTCTGTGTATGGACACCTCAATCACTGATGGAGCAATGGAAGTAGTGCCACTACAGGAGTGGGATCTGGCTTGTCCACATTGGCTAACACTAGAGTATGCTGCAGCTCTATAGACACATGTATGTCGACCCTCCCACAGCAGAAATTCCATCACAGACACTGTCCAATCTGAATCACTCCTCCTACCAGTGAGTCATGCACATGGTTGAGGCAGTTATGCACATCAGAATGTGCTACATTTAGGACTTACACAATATCTTCTGAGGTCCTGGCGGAATGTGCCTGTGCCTCCATGACAGCCCTATACATACGTCTGGTGGCATGTAATGACACACCAGCATCAGGACAAGGGTGGACAGTAGGCCTCCTCTTGGTACCACACACTCATAATGGTTATGGGTAGACTCAACCAGCTCTGCAGCTGGAATAACTACATTATCCCAATCAACTGTGTCATCCTCAACTTGTCCTATATCTGAGAGCTTAGTGGAATAGGAATGCTTTGGAATACTGACTGTGTTTGAAATAATGCCAATGGATGTGTGAGTCACAACCTCAGTGTCAGACTGAACTTCTGTACCCTTTGACTGTGCCTGTATATCACTGACATCATCATCAGAGGCTACCTATGCCCTAACATCAGGTGGTACAGGTTCTACACTGCCACTGTCAGGATCGCTTGTGATAATAAGCAATAAACACAAGAAAGAGAGAAATAGTGAGTTGAAATAATCCAAACTGTGTTCTAAACACTCGTTAAACAATTTAAGATGTTAAAGGAATAAAATACCTCTACTCTCTCCTCAGACTTATATCTAAGTAATGTTTATTACTAATCAAAGAAAGTTTATGCTTACCACGTGCAGGTGATATTTCATATGGTAATTCTGATGTCCCTGAAAAAAAGGGGAAGGCAGTGGAAAGAAGGATAATAAGCATCACAATGCAAATGGCACAAGGACAGGAGAATAAGGTTTGACCATCCCCCAACACAATCTCTGTTGGATTCTTGTCTCTTCTAAGGCACGTCTCAGTGTTTACAGATGTACCAGTAGTAATGCATAAAAATGTCTATAATGGCAGTAAATGCCTTGTATACAGCATACCTGGAATTTCTTCTTGGGATACACTTGGCCTGTTAACCTCATTAGCACCAACATTAAAGAGTTTATGTGAACCCTCTGCTGAACTGTTTGGATCTCTAACAGTGGACAGGAAATTCTCGTTTTCAGATAGTGATGGTTTCATAGCAGGACCTTCCGTAGCCATCTGTTCATGTGCAACTGCAGTTGCCTTCCTGTGTGGTGCTGTAATCATATCAGTTGCACAATGCCACACCTGATTATAGTTTCTGGCATGGCCCACCCACTGCTTTTATATCAGTGATCACCTGTTGCCATATGCTTTTTTTCTGGGAGACATATCACCTCTGCCTCTGTCAAGCAGGAAGGGCCCATAGTGGTGTAAGGCTTCAATGATGATCTCATTCTCTGCATCACTGAACAGTGGCTTGAATGGAACAGATGGTCTGGGTGCCATAATCCTGTATGACATGAAACTGAACCCCCCCCCCCACAAAACACATTTGTAGTAAATACAGAAATCATTATCCTCAAAGAAAATCTGTGCACCCATCCTCAAAACAAACCAATTGAACACACAGTACTCATTTTGGACTACACATAAGCTAAGGGAACTCCCCCCAAAAGGAAACATTGTAAATACATCAGCATTACATCATTCTGTTAACATTTCTGTAATGAAGACAACAGTTGTGTAACTGATTACTGAATGGCAAGAATATCAATAATTAGGCAAAACTTCAAAGTCAAACTGCCCTGAAAATTTCCTTTGGTCTCCCCACTTTTGTGGAGGTCACCACAGGACATCTAATAAGCCTCACAGCTCTGTTAGCTATACATGCACAATCCCTTAAAGTTGATACTAAACACAATTTGGCTGTCTGCAGCAACTGACAAAATTCCAAGAGCAAATGGTAACACAATACTGTGATATAACATATTATTTATTGTCTAACTTGGAAAGCAGAGCAAGAACTGGCACATGCAGTATACCAGCAGTGAATGAAAAAATTGCATACATAACAATTTTTCTATTGAATATTGAAACACATTCCAAAATACAAACAGTTAATGAAGAGGATAAACAAACCTTATGAAATAGAGCAGTAATTTGTAGACAAATATCCTCCAAGTAACTAACAGTCTGTCTCTATTCAATCAGTCTCCCCTCCTTCTACTTCCATTGCTACACCATTACCTTTATAGTGCAGAATCAGCCCTCTGAGCACTGTGAAGATGCAAATGAGGCGCAAAATCATTAACATTCCTGAATACCAAAATAAATCACTGGGTGAGTAGCTACACTATTGTATGCACATGCCATAGGACTGCACAGAGGAGCAATGACAATTGTTAGCTTCCAATGGCTTGCAAGTGTTAATGATTGCTCTGACTACAATAACAAGCAATACTAAAGAGACTCTTCTTTCTGAAGTGTGTGCATTATGCAGAGTAGACTTTAAAAAGTGGAAGAACCTACTGAGCTATGAGAGCAACCTTAACAACAATGATCCATCCATCCACAACCCCTTTTTCGGATTTTTATACATGGGGTTAGTGTGTCAATTCAACAGTGATAATCATCTAGAGCCAAGGTTTACACTTCCAGGTGGCTAGTCCTGCCATAGTAGCTCTTCCACACCACATCTCACACTCACACCTATGGCCAATTTAGAGTGTCCAATCCATCTACTGCATGTGTTTGCAATGGGTCTATATTATGACGCTGAATGATAAAAAGAATGTTCGCTCTTTTATTGAACACTAAAACTCGAAAGCACTGAATGCCGAATACATGGACCAATGATTTTTTTCCCAGGAAAAAAAAATCGCTGGGCCGTTTTTGGGTCTTTGCTATTTCCTCCACTGTGGTGCGATCTCAGAGTTGGTATATTTAAGTAGGAGGGTGTGGGGGCGAAGCCCCACACTTTATTTTGTGTTTGGACTTTTTTTTTTTTTTGCGGAGCAGTGATTTTTTTCCCTGGGAAAAAAATCGCTGTTCCATGTGTTCAACATTTACTGCTTTTGGTTTTTAGTGTTCAGTAAAAGAGCATTCACTCTTTTTATCATTTGATGTCATGATATAGACCCTTTGGAATGTGGGAGGAAACCAGAGCAAGCCTGCACAAACACAAGGAGAACATACAGACTCCACACAGAAGCCACCCAAGTCGAGAATCGGCCAAGGGAACCTACTGCTGTGAGATGACAACACTATCCATTGCACCACTGTGCTGATACTCTTGTAATAATAGCACACTGTCCATCCTCTGCTTACAAATCTGTCTGAAATACTGATCAGCTATATTACACATTGAAACAAAGATGCATGTAAATGCTCATGACACTGCATTTCTATTGTTAACTTGAGAAGAGGGGAAGATGCTCAGGAGAAGAAATAGCTGGCAGTATTGGCAACCTTACATTAATATGGCACAAGCTATTATTAGCCTAAAGTATTTGTCAATATCACATTCATCTAGACATGTTCAAGCAAATGAGAAAGGACAATTTTCTGATCTTTCTACTGCTGGATCTGTAATTTGATGGTCTTCTAAGTCAGATCTGTATGGCATGTACATTTTCTGATTACTACTCAAAACCTGTGCTGGTGAGAAAGAGGGATAAGAAACACAACTGAGTGTGCATTGCTATTGAATTGAATCGAGGGTTCAAACCCAGATAGTGTGCTGTCTGTCAGAGTTAATGCTTATTTCCTGAGCAGATAATCATGTTGTACCACACATAGATTTAGGAAACTTCACCCTCCTTCATTTTCATTATTACTCCATGATATTTGTTACTACTGACATTTTTTCTTTTATTGTGTTCCTCGTTTGTGCATGTTTTGGCAAAGCACACTTTAGACTGGCATTTCGTAGCAGTGAATGAGAATTCACTGCCCAAGGTACAACCTGAGAAATTTAAATTTGGCATGCCATCAGTAGCACATTTTAATGTCACACAGGTGCACTTTGCCACAGTACTCTGAACAGTAGTAAAAGAAGAAATTCTACACCTTGTCTTAGTATCAGTGCAGCACACAGTGTGAATCAAATGAGTTTATAGAAACAGGAAAGATGAATTCAGTTTGAAGCCACATGCTGCTTGTTATGTCTGCAGCTGATGTAAAAATGCAGCTTGTGGAATATAATATATATATATATATATATATATATATATATATATATATATATATATATATATATATATTGCCTGTATAATTTCCACACCACTTAGCAGTGCACAAACAGGACTCATGGGTGAATGAAAGCATGAAAAACTTAATTTCTGTAATCTCCATTAGTGCAAACTGTTTTGAAACCACTGCTTAATATTTGTAATGAGTGAGTGATGTCCACATGATGTATACCTCTTTCTGTGCACAAGTAGTAAATACAGTGACTCTGGACCCATAACAGAGTTGCTTTGGGGTTCAAATCCATACTTTGTCAAGAGACTGCAGGAATGACTACTCAAGATTTATGACTTACCTTCATCACAACCGTTTTTTTTTCTGTTTCTTGCCTTCTGCAGTTGGTCACTGCTGAGTGATGCACAATCAAGCTTACCTGCTTAAGGAAAAAAGTGAAAAAATGTATTTGGGCAGCCTGCTGTAGTGCAAACAGGCTTGGCACTGATGGATGGATGTCAGCACTCTGGGCAGTACTAAGTGGAGAACATCCACCTGATGTGGGACTGGCACTTTGGCACAAGGTGTAAGTATATGGACTTCAAAAACAGAACACAGGTGATCCAGTGTTCAAATCCTGATAGCACTTATTCCTTATTAGGAAGGTAACACTACATACAAATGGCTATCATAATTAAGTTGATTGCAAAAATGTGTCATTAATGCTTTGATAAATAAATGTTGGAAGTATATGTAATTGTTTAAGTAGGATAATTATGAAAATTAACTAAAAATGCACTTTCATATTTATGATGAGTAGAATATTTAAGTTAAAATTATCTTTACTCCTGACATAGCCCAACTCTGAGTTTAGGACAGTATGTGTCCTAAATTATACCTGTATCATACCCAACCTGTATTACTCAGCTCATGAAAGAATATCCATCTGACATACATTTACAAATACTAATACTGCCTATTTCATGGGACTACATTTGACAGGACTTCTTAAAGTCTTACACATACAGGTCTATCTGAAGTAAATCTCCATTCATGCCGAATGCAGTTTATCTGTAATGAACATCACTGAAAGGGAGTTCTCCTTTAGCACTGACAAATAATCATCTTGCTTGAAATTTGTACATTATTTCTGTCTTGGGTTTAATTTCCACCTTGCCCAACTAACTTTTTACAGTGTGTAATTCCAGAAAGTTATGTGCCAAGTCATCCTATTTAACCTACAAAAACACCAAGGATAACAAGCCAAGCCTTTATCAGTGTTGACCACTTGAAAAGTGTGTATAGGCTGAGTATCTCACATGGCAAATCTTACTGCCATGTTTCTCACGTTCATTGATGTTTAATAAAATACCTTCCTAAATGTTTGCCAATGTTTCTCTCTGCTTTCCATCATGCAATTGTAGTTGACATGGTTGTGTATGTTTGTGCACTTGCTGTTAAATGTGAGATTGGAATTTGTCACTAATTCATACATAGAGCTGTTGCTTGACTTCTGCAGGCATGGCTGGTGCAGAAGATGGTGCTGAAATTAGAGCACAGATTTGAGGTGTTAAGGAGTCCAGGATTTTTGTGGTACTCCATGTGAAGCACTACAGTTTTAGCCTACTGCAGGGGGACTGTAATGGGTCTCAGTATAACACTGAGGCTTGAAACAGATTAGTCAAGGCTGTCTCCAGTCCAACTGGCATCCCATGCAGTGGAGATAATTGTCATCAAACAGCACAGTAAGGACCTCCTTAGCCAATGGGAGGATGAGTTTAGAACTGCTGATACCCCCTCAGTTGTGTAAGTATATTGACCCATGAGCATTAAATAATACAGAATGCAGTAGACAGCCAAGACTGTTGTTCATTATGCTTTCATGTCTCTTCTTCTTTTGTTTTCTCTTGTACAGCTGCAGAAGACATTGAAGTGTACAGGGAGGTGCACTAAGAGAGGTTAGATCACCTCAGAGAGCCATGGGGTACATATGTATTACGTCTTCCTATAAGCTTAATCACTATTGTAATTATGTGTAATATTGCAATGCTGAAATAAATAGTTGTATCTATGATATCATAGTAGTTCAATTGATTAATAGTTCAGCAGAGTAAGACCTCCCCATCATGCCTGGATGTGGCAAAGGTGTTTAAATTGGATAATCATAAATGTGTATTTTATGAAAGTATATAGTCATGTCACATGCCATTCTCTCTCCTTTTTGTCTCACTCCTCACCTTCTCTCTCTCTTTTTTTAGGGGGGGGGGTATTTTATATGGCTTAAAATGTTCTGTTATCATACATTTTTGTTTACTAAAACTGACATGGAGCACAGAGAGGTAGACCGACTACTGTGTCTCGGCCTGGCGTCCCTCCACAGGTTGCAGCACTGATATCCAGCACTTCAGGGTCCCAACCTACCAGCACTGCCTCCACAACCCCTGCTCTATCTGCTGCATCTACATCAGGTAACTCTGCCCCGGCTGCTGGTGCACTGGTACCCTCCTGGAGTAGTAGTAGTAGTGGAGGTAGTGATTTTTGTCACCAAGCAAGAGCTAACAGGGTTGGTGGAGGGTATCATGGAAAGGGGTCTCAGAGTCCAGATTGGCCATGTGGAGAAGGTACTGCATCATGTTGCCAAGATGATGCCATGGACAGGAGACAGTGATGACAGTTCTGAGGGTGAGGACTAGATTCTCAACATTCTCAGGTTTGATGTGGGTGCATGTCCCCTGTCATCAATCATGATGTCCCCCAAACTTTTGTGTCTATAACCATCCTCTGTTTTGTTTGACCTGTATGTCTGCACCTGCATTCTCACCTAACTTACCTACATGAGTCTCACATTCCTACATCTCTTGCCCAACATTCCTCTCTCTTTGAAAGTAAAAACAATGGGCACCTGTCCCACAAAAATAAGGACCCATGCATAACTCTCCACTTTACAACATTATTCTGTTGTTGCCACCTACCCTTGGTGTAGTGACAGTCCAAATTCAGCAAATTCTATCTTTACTTCTGCATTTATGTTGTGAAAAAGTGGATAGCTATGGCTCTCTCCCACTACATTCCTGAAAATTCCTATGTTCTTTCCTCTGTATCCTCCCTTCTGCTCCTATTTCACCACTTTCCTGTCAACCCCTTTGGTCAGAAATAGAATCACACACAGCACACATGGCCAGAAATGGCCAAAATAAAGCCTTCACTTTTTCCCCTCAGTATTTGCATGGGCATCGGCATTGTGCACCAATGCTGAGTGATGGTAAATGGCTATTCATGTCCTATGGCAAAACCTGGTCAGTTGCTGGTATCACACACAGTAGCTCGATTATCCTTATGCAAAGGTGCTTAAACATGCTACACTATCTGTATTCAAAGTAAAGGCACAGTAAAGAAAATTGACAACAGTTACTCTAACAGTTCTTTGATAATTGGATATAGTCAAGTGCATCTTTCTCTGTTGAGGGTTGACATAAATAACTAAATAAATACGTAAAGTCTGAAGGGTCGTTTTTTGATCATGGGATTAGGGGTTTGATTCCAGATGTATGTCACATTATTTTTTACTATGATGATATACTTCTATGATATGTTTCATGACACATATTTTAAATTTTATTCAGTTATGACCTTTAATTAACAGATTTTGAATAATGCTGCAAAAACATTTGCAAAAACATCCATGACCATAAAGACAATTAAGTAACCCACCCTTATTCTTCTCATGCCTTAATCAAGTTTTGCATGCCCTACAGCTTATTGATCCCCAGAGCCATCAGCTAATGATACAGGCATGACAGATGAATACTGAGGACACACCATAAAAATGTGCATTAATGACCCATCACACCACCCTTTCATACATGTCTGCCCATCTGTCTCTATCTTCACCCCTTATTTCTCACCACTTTGTAATGTTAACTATTAACTATGCTTATGGATGTAAATGTCATCTTATGGCATGTTCAAACTGCCATTACTTTGCTGAAGAATAATGCCTACATCTTCCATTGGCTGAATAGGTTATGAATGTTCTGTCAAAGCTGTGATTTTGACATGTGAAATATGACTTCCTTTGCGGTGATAAGCCTATCAACTTTTTTGTGCTAAGTCTAAAAACTTAATTTTTCATCTTGACAATGGTTCAAATCCACCATTAGGTGAAACTCTTACTGCCTGTTTTTTATAAGCATATTTGCTGTGAATTTGTTGCCTATGTATTTGTCTAACCCCTTCTGTGTTTTATCAGTTGTAGTCCTCAGCATGTGCTCAATGTTTGGCAATGAGCAAGTGTAGTATGTGATGCCAAATGGCATTTCAAGTGTTATTGCAAAATGTTGTGAGTTTTGGTTTTACACCACATTGTATGCCAAATTAACTTGTGATTTCCCTAGAAGCATGTCTAATATGTAGTAGGTATAAAAGATTATTTTGGTAGGAATTACTGACACAATTTGGGCAATCAACATATTTAGCATAGTCATTCCTATGTATTTTTACAGTCATGATCAAAATTAATTATGATAATCACATTCTGACACTCTTTTTGAAATGATCTGCATATTGGACTCAAACCCTGCTTCATCTCTGCTTTTTCATTTATCTCACTGAACGTATGCCTTGTGCCACAGAACAAGTTCAGTTGAGAGGTGGATTTTCTTAACTCAGTACTGTTCAGAGTGCTGATGTGCATGCCTCACTGATAAGCCTGTTTCTGCTACATAAGGCTAACCTAATTAAAGTTTTCCTTTTTTTCTTCAACAGTAAACCCTATTTGCTCATAACCTAATGCCACCCAATCAGAAAAGGCAAACACAACAATTCATTTTTTAGTTAAATTTTATCCCTAGCATGGAAAAGTGTAATACAACACACAAAGCATATGTATGCAACATGTTAGGATAAAACAAATCTGTTTTTAATGTAATCAGAATCAGAACATTTCTTCTCTGCTCCTTATTTGTGCAAAGGTTGGTAGGGAGCACCAATGAACACCAGTACTTCACAGTCTGAGTTCAACATATCAAAGTATAATCATATATGCACTAACACTTTGCTAACATCTGCATAAATATTTTTTCTCAGCATTGTGCTTTAGGAAGAGATTTTGAACAAAAATAAGTATTGTTACTGGATTATATTACTTCATTACTTAGAAACTGCTTAATGTACTCATGTGAAATGCAGTGAACTCTGTGGTTAACTAACCATTTCATTTGAGATAGTTAGATTTGCACTGCAGCACTGACACAAATGATATATAACCACATACAGCCTTGATACACATACTTCATCATTACCAAGACTCCTGCATTGGAACATTAAGTACTGATATTGACACTGCACATTGCCCTTACATGAGCACATACCATTCACTAAGATTAACATACCATCATCATAACTTGATCCATGAATGATTCATTGTCCATCCTGTGTTTCATAAGTGTGTGTGGTACATGTCTCAGTTCTGCAATATACATTAATGACAACATTGCTGGCCAAAGTCAGCAGTATGTATGCATTATTAATCATAAGATCGCACATACTCCTTCATATCAACAAATATGGATTTGCACAAAACCTTCATCACAATATCTTCTCTGATGCAGAATGAGAAGCTACTCCTATCTACACTGCATTGTCACACTATAGAAGATTGTATAACCTAGATAGGTAGGAGGTTCTAATCTCACAGCAGTGTGTGTGTGTATCAAGTTATGTAAATATGACCTTATCTACTGCTGGCCTCAATAAAATAGTACTCAGGAGTAACTTTAACACTGCAAGATGAGTCTACATCAGGGTCAGAACCCTCTTCCAACATCATCTTCTCTGCAATACAACACTGATGTCATCTATATAAAATGCACTCTTACAATGTAGAAGTTAGACTTCTGGGATGGCACTTGTGTTAAGTACTTTATCCTTTAGACTGTATAACTGGATAGGTAGGGGATTCTAATCTCAAAACAGTAAATGTATGTGTGTATGCACACAGTTTTGCAAATACGACCTGACCTACTGCAGACCTCAGTAAAATAGTAGACTGGAGTAACTCTTACACTGCAGGATGAGTCCACATCAGTATCTGACCCTTCTCTCAACATCATCTTCTCAGCAACACAACGCCGATATCATCCTCTATAAAGTGCACTCTCATATACACTATTGAAATCAAACTTCTGTGGTGGCACTTGTATTAAGTACTATGTCCTCTAGACTTTACAACTATAGGTAGGGGATTCTAATCTCACAGCAGTCAACTTGTGTGTGTGTGAGTAGAGTTATGTAAATATGGCCTCAATAAAATAGTACCTTTCACACTGCAGGATGAATTCACATCAATGTCAAAACCTCCTCCCAACATCATCTTCTCTGCAACAAAATGCTGATGTTATCCCCTATAAAGTGCACTCTCACACTGCAGAAATCAGACTTCTATGAGAGCACTTGCATTAAGTACAGTCCCCTCTAGATTATGTACATAGATAAGGGGTTATAATATCAAAACAATCAATGTGTGTGTGTGTGTGTGATGGTGGGTCCATTGCATTACTAAAGGATGAATTTAACAGGTGTGCTTATTTGCCTCCTACTCTTGAAAAATATTTACATGGTCAGATCAGTCCGAAATCCCCTTTTCAGTCTGTCCACCAATGCATACTGTCTGCCAGACACTGATGAGGTCATCATTTTAATAATGCACTCTCACACCACTAAACTCTGACTTCTCCTGTGGTGCATGCATATAATATACTTGTGTGTAGATTGTGTCAGTTAATAGGGAGTTCAAATACAATGGTGAAATTTGCCTGACTGTGTCTGCATGTGTGCAAATGTAAATGGATGCAAGAGTGTCTTACACCTCTTAGTACTAACAACATTTAGAATCTCACATAACTGTAGAAGTCATTTTTGCACACACATCTCCTTTGCATGAGACAGCTGATGTCATCTTTTCAAAGATGCAGCGTGCCTCACATGCAGTCAGACTTCTCTTGTTGTGTGTGCATCTAATACACTTCTGTGTAGATTGTTTCATACATAGGTAGGAAATTCAAATACAGGAATGACTGTTTTTGTGAGTGTGTGTGTTTCTTCATCTTACTGTGCAGAACAGATTGCAAATATCTATATCAGACATATCTATACAGTGTGCTTGTGCTGTACAATCACTTTTTAGCAGAAACATGAAGGTAATACACAATGGTGATGTCATCCATTGAAATGTGCAGTGTCATAGCTGTCAAATAAATCTGTAGTTGTGCTTGTGTTTCGGCAAACCTTCAGTAGCTTGTGATATTAGGTACATAGTTCAAGTTCTAATATCACTATTTACAGTCAGTGTACATGTTAACAGTATTGTCACCACATGTGTGCTATGTTCATGTGTAGCTGTTTCCTCTTACAAGAATTTAATCTACCTTTCCTTTGGAAAGATTGTACTGAAGACTGATGCTGTTATAGTCTGCTAGCATAGCTGGTATAAATATTAGAGGAAATGTGCATGTTGGTGATATTTCTGTCCTCCAGCCATCTACAAGACAAGGACATTCATCAAAATTCAGTCCTGGATTTTTTTTTGGAAGGCTGGGGTGTTGCTTTCTTTTTACAACCGTATTATGGAACATGCAAGTCTTGAAGGGTTTTTACTGAATACAGGAGGAAGAGGCCTGATGTATAGTAGCATGGATAAAGACAAGCACTTGTACCCAGAACTAGAGAGATTTAATAGAGATTTTGCCTTTTTCTACCACTGCTGAACATGGCACTTCTCTTCTGGACACTCCTGATTAACAGACATGGTAACACACATAAATAAGTAGCGGGATTGCTTCTGTTTCTTTTTCTGTTTGCACGTTTCTTAAAGTTGTGACTCGGGGTGATTGAGTCTGTCAGTTTCCCAAACTGTCATATGACCCTTTCTGGGAGGGATTCCCCTTCTTCTTGGTGAGCTGCTTGATTCACTCTGTTTTCTCATTAGTTTACATCTACAGGGAAAATTGTTGGCAGTGAGCAGTGGTATCCCATGGTGTACCACCTATGTCATTCTGTATGGAAGAAGTATGTTTTAACATTTTATTGTTTCTGCACACTGGCTCTGATATATTTGAAATGGGTGAATGTAAAAGGGATAAGGAGTTGAATAGAGTGGGGGTTGATTTGCCTAACTGATATTTTGGGGATTGCTCTTTTCTTGGATTCCTAAGGTCATTCTACAGAGAGACCCTTCATGTGCCAGGTAATACAGTTTTTCTTTATCGTGCAGACCATCAGGCTGTCACCTATCAGGCAGCACCTGTTTGTTCTCCTGTGTGATAGAAGTACTTAGTACCATGAAGGGTGTTTATGTGGCCTTAATCTCCACCTTGGGGGGGGAGCCAATGAGCTACCTACATAGCCATGGGAACCCATCATGCCTGTCCCTATGTGAGTATGTGCATCCACATACCCATTAATGAAGACTGAGCCAAACCCACTCCCAGGGCATACATTGCATCACCCACCCCACCTCTGGGAAATGTGACCTGCAAGCATTGTGCTCCTCTTTGCCCTCCCTCCCCCCGATGGGCCTGTACCATTAAATACCTGAGCCGCTATTTGAACTCTGGTTGCCTGGGTTGTAATCATTGCTCTACTCTTCTGGTACAGGCAAGTGTCATGTAATAAGTTGCAAGTGTCATGTGCAAGTGTTTGGAGAGGTACACACCAAATGGGGTGTTATACTCAATTATTAGCCTAATCAGGGAGGAGTACAGAGAGGCAATAACCTCCTTTTTTTCTAGATGCAGTCCCTTTACTTATAAGATGAACGAAGTAAAAGGCTTTTCTGGCCACTACCGCTACATGATGGTCAAATGTGAGATTGTTGTCAACCTGAGTACCCAGGACTCTCAACACAGGTTGTATGCTTAGGGGGTTGCCATTGATGTGGTAATCAGTAGGGGACGTGTTTGTGCTGAATGGTATGAGAATACTTTTTTTGCATTTAACTTAAGGCCATGACTTTGGTACCAGTCATTTGTTGCTGTGAGATCCTCTTCAAGTATGTTAATATCATTTGGGGAGTCAGTGACAGCACCCAACTTGCAGTCATCTGGAAACTTTGTCAGCCACAGGCCTTTCGTCTTTGCCTGGACCTCTGAGAAGTAGATGCCAAACAGTAGGGGTCCCAGGAAGGATCCCTGGGAAATACCACTAGTGATAGGTCTGCTGTTGAGGTGGAGGTGCCTGTTTTGACCTTGTTGATCCTGTTGGTGAGCTGGTTGGCCACCCACCTGATGAGATAGGGATTTACGCCAAGTAAATGAAGGTTGAGCCAAACCCATCCCCAGGGCACACATTGTATCACCCACCCACCTGAGGTTTCTTATTTGGGGATAAACTCTTGTCTAGGCTTGTAAGGGCCCCCAGGGCCATTAGCCTAGTAACCTCCTATGATTTGAATAAACTGTCATTCCATAACAGTTGTAGTGAGACACCTCCTCAGGACTGAGGACATGAGATGATGTAATGTATGTCATTGCCTAAGTATGGCATGTGTTCCAATACAGGATAATATCCAGATTGTACAGAACTGCTGTTCTACAGTTATAGTGACAACAGCAATGGTCCTCAGGTGTATTTGGGTATACTTAAGCATCATGCAGTGATGCTAACATACAGCAAGACTTTTTCTAAGTAATTACAGAGACACATATTCCGTGATTCATACACATGATGTAGTGCTGTCACATAACCACACATATGACAGTTTGTAATGCACTTATACCATAGCACATTCATCAATCCCACTATAGTGTTGATTATATCAACTGTTAGGCAATTATTCCAAACCAGCATTGAGTGACTATACACATTTGTGTCTGTAACTATTCTGCAGGAAATACCCCCCCCCCCCCAATTATACTGTGTATGTATAAAGTGTCAGAGGCTTCCCCCATCCATTTTAGCAGATAAAAATTACGGGCAAATAAAGTTTGATTAAATAACATCTGATTAAATAACTTAACACTTCCACTGTGGTGCATGTGATTGATAGTCATATTGTTTGTTGGAGGAGATGTACAGCTTGATGTTCAGTTTTAGTACAGGGATTCATTTTGTGTGTATGTACTGACATCACACAACAACCATTACATGACATTAGTCCTATCCCTTGATACATTGCACAAACACATGTGAACATAGTTTTGGATTTCATGGCAGTAGACATTTGTTCTGCCAATGCCATGGTGAGAGTGCTACTGCGGCATGTGCATTGAGTACTGAGGTGTACACAAATGTGCTCCAGATCTTGGGTGGTATGTATACAGACATACAGAGAAGCCTTCCTTGACCACAGAAAATCAATATAGGACTAATTACAGCTGTGTGCACATGAGCATACTCATTTAATTGCCATCAGTCTGACATGTGAATATGCATTCATTATCAGGGATCCCCTCTTAGTTCACACATTAATTTCATTTGTTTGTCACAATACCCATTGCTACCTTCTGTGGCAGATGGCAACAATACACAGCTCTGGGTAATACATTGGATCATATTGCAGTGTTTGCATCTGTTCTAATCTGTTTGCACAATAACTGTGTTGAGCAGGAGTGCCTTACACAAGGGTATTACTTAAGTCACACTGTGCTCCCAAATTTGTAACACCACACACACCATTACAATATTGAAGTGCATAATTCCCTTCAAGACTGATCCTCCCCATACATGTGTTAAACCTATACCTGTGGTGGATGCAATTAATACACAGGTCAGTGGTAACACTGGTGGGATGTGTTTGATCCTTGCAAAAAAAGATCATGGTTTATAAGTTATTTGTATTTTACAACATGCTATATTGACAAAATGCACACTATGCAGATATCCTGTAATATACATACTGTCCTTGCTGTCATCTCAACTCAGCATGTTAATGACATTCATATGTCATGTAATCCCCTCTGTTACATTATTAATGTGTATAACTGTCACATCCTGTGATATCATGTCTGCTTTTATTTACCTACATATGGTCAGGAAGTATGAGTACCATTAATTATTATGATATATGTATGCACAATTTATTATTACAAAATTATCTTTGTGACATGAGCACCTTTAACTCGTTACAGTCGAGTGTGACACCAGGCATATCTGCTCCTACTGACACCTCTAGGCATCAAATATTACTTGTTCATGTTTGCTTTAAGAATGTCAGAACCATGCTACATACAAGGTATCAGAAGATTTTGTCTTAAAGCATACATGATGGCAAACACAACTGTATTGATATTTATCCTCTGTCTAATGCATCTAAAGAGGTAGTGAGTATTATTTGTATACTGTTTATTTGCATTGTAATACTTTTCATATTTCTCTAAATAGTTCAACATTCAGGTAACACAGACAGAACTAAATAGCCTCACATGAAAGTTCACAGCTGTATGAAAAAAATCCTTCTGGCAGTATGCGTCTTGCTTGAATGGTTACTGAGATATCATAAGCTGTTTATACAACATTACAAAATTAATATTCAGTGCCTTTATTTTGGCTTATAAAATCCAGTTTAAAGCATCAAACTGAATGAATACCATTAATGTAAAGATAAATTTATCCTGAATTGTTTGCCATTTACCATTTTCTAGTAACACTTATGGCTCCAGAAATTGTGGTGGTGCAGCGGTAGCGTTGTCGCCTCACAGCAAGAGGTTCTCCCGTTCGATTCTCTGCTGGAGCACCTCCCATGTGAAGTCTGCATGTCCTCCCCACGGTCGAGTGGCATTCGAAAGACATGCGTAGAATGTGCATGCCTTCGTTGAAGGTTGGGCATCGAGCTGGCACCTTGGCACCGTAAAAATCTACTGCCAATCAGTAGCGGACCGGAGTTCCGCTGTGGCGATCCCTAACCATAAAAAGCCAAAAGAAGAACAACTTATGGCTCCAGAGATATGAATATTTCTTTGAACTGTAAGGCGATTACTTCATTTTTTTAAAGGTTCAAGCCACACCCACTGGAGTTAACAGTACATATTTAAAAGAGCTGTACTGTAGGGAATTAGTTAAATCAATTATCTTAGTACAACATGAACGTTTTCCCTCCCATCATATATATTTCTGTATGCATCTGTTTCTGTACATTTCTGTGCAATTGTCCTCAGTACACATTGCCTACCTGGCAACCCATCTATTCTAGTTGCCCTTGCAGTTTACTCTCCCTCCTTACTTACTTATGTATTCATATGTGAACCTCCAAGGAGACAGGAGAACCAAACAGTTGACAGGGGTGAGGGGAATGCAATACCTGGGCAATCCCGACTGGAACCCTGATTACAACCCAGGCCCCAGGCTCAGACAGAGGAACCAGCCACAGCCACAGCCACAATAAAAGGTGCTCCACTTATCTGGAACCACTCTGTTAAAGCACTGACTAAAGATGAAAAAGTGTATTATCCAAAGGACTTACTTTTGTACCATGCTGCAGGAGTGAGGTAGCTCAGGTACTGATAGACCTTAAAATGTTTGTGAGGAAGCTCAACTTAAAGGTACAGTTTCATGGCAAAATTAATGACATTGAAAATAAATCTATTGATGAAACTATAAGAAGGCCATGCAGCTATTCAAACTTTAGCTGCTTTTGAAGTGAAATTTGAGATGAATATTATGCCGCGGTGGTATGGCGTTAGCATTGTTACCTCAAAGCAAGAGGTTCTCCTGTTCGATTCTCAGCACGACTTGGGAGTGTCTTCTGTGTGGAGTCTGCATATCCTCCCCACGGCTGGGTAGCGTACAAAAGGCATGCGTATGTAAATGGGCGTGCCTTCGTTGAAGGTTGGGCATTGAGCTGGCACCTTGGCGTTTCATAAAAAAATCTTCTGCCAATCATTAGCAGACCGGAGTTCCGCTGTGGCGACCCCTTACCGGGAAAAAGCCGAAAGACAAACAAACAAACAAACAACATCAGGAAACTACTTAAAAAACCTCCTAAGAAAAAACTTTATGACTTAACACAGGGAGAAAGAAAAGCATTGATCAAGCTAGGCAATGATAAATTCAGGCACATAATGAAGGCGGACAAGGGAGGAGGTATACTTGTGACTGATACCACTAGCTACAACCAAAAGATAGAGAACATGCTGGAGGATAACAGATTTTATGAGTTATTTACCATGGATGACATAAAAAGAACATATGATTTATGGAACACTAATCTCACCACATTATGGGAAGAAAAACTTATTACTGAAAATCTTTATAATTATTTATGGAGCCCAGGCACATTTACCTTACTTTTTTGGAATACCAAAGCCACACAAGAACAGAGAAGATCGACCATATAGACCAGTAGTAGCAAGTGGAGTTCCCTTACTGAAGCCATGGCCATTTACCTTGATTATTTGCAGAAACTTTTAGCAGAAAAGAATAAGTCATACATAAGGGATTCAATGGATTTTTGAGGAAAATAAAATAATTACAATGGAAGCTGACAGTATTTTATTAACTATCGACATGGAATTCTTGTACACAGTGCTCCCTCACAATTACTGTATAACAACAGCTATGGAATCTTTTAAGAAACCTAATCAAAGTACACAGGCACAACTGCAAAAGTTAAAGGAAATCTCCACCCTCTCATACAGTTTAACTCAATCTTTAGGTTTCTTTTCTCCCTGCAATATGGTTCCAGCATTGTGTATGTGCATGACTTATCATAGACACAGTTAAAGCTGTAGTTTACCCTGTCAGGTACTGCTGTCAGTCTTAGATGGGTAAATAATCCTGCTAATGTCAAGAACACAGCAGCTGATATAAAAAAGACAGAAAACTGAGGAATTATTTCCACTGTTTTTATTGCAGAGGGGAGGAAAACTTAACACTCTCCTTCCATAGCAAAACAAAGCAATTAGATCAGTCAAGGGGTTAAAGGCAATTGTCAACTCTTCTGACAAATTTACATAAGCAGAAACACAGTATAGAAATTCTAAGCTTTACATGTTATTTAAAATAGTTTATGTTAAGATACCTTAAGTGTAGTAGCAAAGATTTCTGTGATATTTAGAGAAAAGTCAGTAAATATTTTTTCTAGTAAAGTATAAATGCATTTACCATGGCGATACTGTAGTGTACTGGCTCACCTTCAGTTCTGCGCAGGAGTGGGCATGGCGACAATGTTTGGCATTAATACACGCATGTGAAATGAGGCATGACTGACGTGCCATTTATATTAGCAGTGACATCATGCATATAATTATCTTAAACATCTCGCAAGTACCGACTACAAACAATACACGTAGCAATGTACGTTAATCAAACCTCACCTCGGACAACATTTTAGGTATGAAAATGGCAACTATTACCACCTTTAAAGTACTTGAAATACAAACAATACTCGTAAAGTACTTGCTAAATACAAACAAAACACGTAGCAATATACGTTAATCAATACAATTATGTCCCCAACACCTTGCAACTATGACTATTGACAGATCAATTATCATGGAGTTGGGATAACATCCTTCAGTTACAAAAAGAATACTGCATGCAAAGATTAAATACACTGGGTGGCAAGCAAATGTGAGCAATATGCCAGTTTTTCAAGAAAAGTACAGTTTCTAGGCAGACAACTCATCCAGATACTCTTAAATAGGTTGTACACCATCAAGTCACACCTTCCTGAAATATTTAAACAAACACAAAGCTCAGACGCCACTGTGGGCAAAGTAGCCTTAAAAGCAAAGCCACTTATACTCATAATGTGGAATCTTTAGACAAACCCCACAGCCGGTTTTGTAGTCTCCTACATTTCTCTGCTAAGCACATAGCACTGATGAACACCTAAAGATGTTCCCTTAAAATCAAGAAGCTATAGGGCTGAAACACTGGCCCTTGTGACAACCATCAACACGTCCTGCTCCAGTCTCAAATATCAAAAATCCTGTTTGTCTTCTGCATGTGGAGCGCAAATGTTTTTAAGCTGCCTTGTCCCTTTATTCCCAGACACGAATTGTCCCCAAGGAATTTGTAGACTTTTTATACAGAGGACTGTTGGCAATTAATAAAGAGCTTCTGCACTTAATTACTTGTATCATGTTAATGTATCGGAAAATGAAAATCTTTGCCAATGGTTTTGGTTTTATTTGCAACGCAAGGAAATGTTAATTTATTTTGCATTAAGCAATGTTTTCCGTTCACGTTCTTCATGTTTATGTATTGGAAAATGCATATTCATTGACAGCTGATGAACTCCGACTGATGTGCAACAAGGGGGTAGGGTTTTGGGCGGGGCTTGCTACTGCGCTTCTAGTGAGCCAGTACACTACAATATCGCCTTTACCATTTACAACCCCACACACACACACACACACACAGGCCAGAATTGCAGAAAGAGAGTCAGGTGGCAACCCTATCAACTAGGTGCACTGATCTTCTTCTTCTTTCGTCTTTTCCCAGTTAGGGGTCGTCACAGCGGATCACATGTCCACTCATGACTGGCAGTGGAGTTTTTACGGTGTCGAGTTGCCAGCCCGGCGCCCAACCTTCCACAGAAGGCATACACACACACTCACACCTAGGGCCAATTTAGAGTGTCCAATCCACCTACAGCATGTCTTTGGGATGTGGGAGGAAACAGGAGCCCCCGGAGGAAACCCACGCAACCACAGGGAGGACAGGCAGACTACGCACAGAAGGCGCCCCAGCTGAGGATCGAACCGGAGAAAAAAATATATGTTTTTTGAGTTCTAAGGTGGAGTTTTCCTTTAAGCAAGGTCATTAATCTTGTAGTGGACTTTAATTTCTTTAGCTTCAATGGCAAACACTACAGCAATGGGGGCTGCCATAGCTCCCAGTATAGCTAACATAGTCCTGTGCAAGTGGGAGGAGAACTTTGTGTTAAACAACACAGACTACATGCAGCATATCACATGCTATTTGTGTTTTGTTGATGATATCTTTATTGTGTGAGAAGGTGACACCTTGCAGCTTGTAGATTTTATTACTTACCTCAATCAAACAACCCCCTTCTGGATGTTTACCTCTTCCCATAGCTATACTTCAACCACTTTCTTAGATATTCAGATTTCCAAGGACACCAACAATAACAGAATCACCACTGATCTATTCAGAAAGCCTATGGGGGTTAACGTATTACTCCAAAGTAAAAGTCTGCATCCTGCAAAAACCAAGTATAATGTGGTGAAGTTACCACCAAGATGGAACCATTTTTGAGAAATCTGAATAATTTAGAGAATGATTTCCTAGTGAGAGGCTATGAAAGTCACATGCTAAAAAATATCCTGTAACCCAGTATAGCACTAAAAAGGACTGAAGCATCTTCACTCAAGCTTCCCATTAGGAGAATGTTAAGAAATTCCACGGAGGATAACAAATACAAAAATAGCTACATCCTGACATACACTTTGGATTATCACAGTATCAAGAATGTTACTAAATAAAACTGGGCCATTGCCTCAGTAAACCCTTATCTGATTAACATCTTAGGTGAAGCCCCATCCTTTGTTTACAGGAAGGCCAGGAATATCAGAAGTTTTGTTGAATTTAAACCTAAACTATATGATAGAAGCACTAAAAGATGTGAAGATAATTGTACATTTTGTGTATTTATATAGCAAGGTGATAGTTTTTATTGCCCTTATTTATAGAAAATCATTAAGACCAGTGCAGAGGGTGACTGTAACACTACAAAAGTAATTTACAGGGCACAGTGCAATGAATGTGATGCATTTTATGTGGGCACGACTGTAAATAAACTTAAGCATTGGATTTCATGTCATCTGGTAGAAATCTGCTCTGGATGTAAAAATAATGCATTAGCCAAACACCTTACTCTGCATAAAAGACAACACAGGTTTTAAGTTCCAAATACTGGATCACATAGACTTGGGTGATCTTGAAGGAGACATCCTGAATATGCTGGAAAAGTGTAAACTCATGTGGCAATTAAAGCTGAAGTCTTTCAGGAAGCCTGGACTAAACTGCAACTGTTCATTTAAAAGTGTACTGGAACTTAGAAAATTACCACATTGTTTACATGACTAATTTCATAGGCTCATAGGTTCATAGGTAGGTACTAGGCTATCTGCCCAAAGGCATTTATAAGCCTAGCTGGAATTGTGTTGGCTTCCGCCACCCCCTTAGATTAGTTCCCTGTGCCTCTGTCCAGCAGAGCCATTGAAGTGATCCCTGGGGCAAACTTTCTGTTTCTCATCCACTCATCAAGGTTTCTCTTGAAGAGTGTTAGCGAGGAGCTCTGCCTAATGTAGATTGGAATCTTGTTCCAGAGCATGGGAAGTATCTGGGACAAGAATCTATCACTCCAGCACATCGTATTTATCATTGTGATGAGGTTTAGATCCCTAGAGCATGTGGCTCGAGGGGATATGGTTTTCTTTAGGTGGAGCATGTCCATCAATTCTGGGTTGGACATGGCCTTGTATGTCAGGCATAGATCACCGCTGAGTAGGCAGTATGCAACCGAGTACAGCTGGAGTTTCTTCAGTCAAGCTGCATAGGGCATCTGTTTGAGCCAAGTGATCCTCTTGGTGAGGTACTTTTGTGGTCTTTCCAGCTGTTGCAGGCGTCTTGTAAGGTACTTTCCAAATGGGGCATTGTAGTCTATGATGGGTCTGATGAGTGATGTGTAGATGGGCACAATGACTTATTTTGATCTGGATGCAAACCCGTTTGTGATTAGATGGGTCACATAGAAAGATTTTCTAACCACTTTGACAATGTGATTATCAAAGGAGAGATTACTGTCTACTTGAGTCCCCAGATCCCTTATTATGTCTTCTGTATTTAGGGGGCTACCACCTATGTGGTAGTTTGTGGGTACTTTGTTTTTCCAAAGGGGATGACTATGCACTTTTTGGCATTTAGCTTGAGGCCATGGTTTTGACACCAGGTATCTGTCTCAGTGAGACCCTTTTGGAGGATGTCTTTGTCAGTCAGAGAGTCAATAATAGCCCCTAGTTTGCAGTCGTCTGCGAACTTGGTCAGCCATAGACCTCCTGTGCTTGCCTGTACCTCTGAGAAATATATGCTGAACAGGAGGGGTCCTAGGACTGAGCCCTGGGGAATGCCACTTGTAACTAGTTTAGAGTCAGACCTAGCTCCTGCAACTCTTACCATGTGGGTTCTGTCCATGAGTCAGTTGGCAACCAATCTCATGACATAGGGGTTTATGTTCAGGCTGGTGAGCTTGTCTATAATACCAGAATGAGGAATGGTGTTGAAGGCCTTTGCGAGGTCTAGGTAGGCTGTGTGAACCACCTTTCCCTCGTCTATAGCCTTGGTAACTGCCTCAAAGATGTCCACCAGATTTAGGAAGCATGATCTGCCCTTAACAAAGCTGAGCTAGGTAGGGTCCAGTGCTTGGAGGTTCCCAATGTCTCTGTTAATGAGATCCATGATGATGTGCTCCATAGCCTTGCAGACCAAGCTAGTCAGTCTTATAGGGCGATAGTTCCCGGGGTCTGTTGTGGCTCCACCTTTGTGGAGAGGAATAACTGCTCTAAGGGCATGTAGCCTGTAGAGAGGCTGAGTTTGAACAGTGTGTTTAGGTGAGGGGTTAGTTCATCTTTGAGCTCATGTAGGACGCAGCCTGGGACACCGTCCGGTCCCATTGATACTGTGTTTTTGGCTTTGGAGAGGGCTGTTTTAACCTGAGTGTCTGTGATTTCAGGGGCAGTACATTCTTCTGGTATGGTTATGGGCCCTTTTGGGGGTGAGAGGGGGTGAAGTTTGCACTGAACTTGTCTGCCAGGATGTTGGTGATATTGGTGATATTGGTCGGTTCAGTGTATTTTGTGCCATTCTGCACTAATTCCAAGCAGATCTTAGAACTGCCACTTAGATTCTTGACATAGCTAAAGAATGCCTTGTGGTTATCTTTGGAGTCCTTGGCAATTTTTCTTTCGAAGCTAGCCTTGTTTGATTTTATGAGGGATCGTGGTTTCTTGCTGATACTGATCAGGGATGTCTTACCTTCTTGGGAGTTTACTCTTTTCTGTACTAGTTTCCTCCTTCTATTATATAGCTTGTTTATGGCAGGGATCCACCAGACTGGTTTCCTTTTCTTGGAGGAGTGAGTCTTAGTTTTGCTTGGGATAGCATGATCCATGCATTCTTGTAGGTGCCCGTAGAGTGCATTAGTAAAGGATTTTACAGCTTGGGCAGCGTGATCCTTTATCATGGGGGCTTTGAAACTTTGCACCTCGGTCTTAAGTAACGTGAAGTTTGCTTTTGAAAAGTTTTTCATGGTGGTTTCTTTGACCAGGGGGTGGGGGTGGAATGTGGATATCCAGAGTGATTAGTTTATGGTCAGATCTATCCTGCAAGGGGTTGACCTCTGTTGTGGAACACCGGTCGCCCATGTTGGTGATGACCAGGTCCAATATATTGTCACCTCAGGTGGGGGTGTTGACCAGTTGATCCAGGGCATTTGAGTTTATAAATTCTAGGAAATGTTGGGCAAGGTTGTCTCCCAGTTAATGTTTGGGTAATTGAAATCACCCAATCTCAGGGTGTTTGGTAGGACCTTTATGTTTCCCAGTGTTTCCAGAAATGCGGAATGGGGGTCCTGGGACATGGTGGGTGATCTGTAGCAAGCTACAATTTGAATTGCAGTTTTGCTCATTGTTAGTTGCATGTGGATGATCTCTGAAGCTGTGCCACTAACCTGGAGGTGTGGGTATCCTTGATGAATATGGATATGCTCCGCTTTTTGGATTTCGGTCTGGGTTTTGTGGCCAAAATGTATAGTATGAGTTGTAGCCTGGTAGTGCTGGGGTGCTCTCTGGATCCTTAAACCAGGTTTCTGTTACTGCGCATATATTGATTTTCTCCATACTGAGGAGTGCCTCGAGTGTGTGTATTTTGAGGTTTAGACTTTTGGCATTGAGCAGCATTACCCTCAGTTTTTTGTTACTTGTGCTATTTATGGCAGTGGGTTTGTCCTTTGAACCTTGCCTAAAAAAGGCACTATGGGGTTGGCAAGAGCCTTGGCCAGTATTCGAAAGCCTAAGGGTGACAGGTGCAAGCCGTCTCTAGCGAAGCAACGTGGCTTGTCAAGCATGTCATCCCAGGCTGACAGACACTGGATCCACTTTGAAAGACACCTGAAGCTTAGCCAATTGTTGAAATTGGTAATTTTTTGTTTATACCGTGGTATCATTCTTTTACTTTATTCTTCCAGTTGGTTTTAAATACCATGGTAAATAATTTTTTTAATAGAAGTGTATAATTTGTTTCTATCATCATACATTTTTTTCTCTTTTTTCTTATTCTTATTTCTACTTTATTTGAAATGATGTTTAATAACAATACTAGCTAATTATACAATAATATTTTTGTAGATAGTTTTTTAAAGTTCTTGTACACAGACCTGAAAAATTCTAGAAGGACAAAAGCAATCTTTGTTAACAGTAGGGTATGGTGATAGAATATGGCTTGCACAATGGATTTTTTGCATGCAGAATGTATATGTATATATTTATATACATTTTTAGATCGCCAAATGGTCTTAGGTTTGTATATTTCCAATCATATAGTATATTTTCTTGGATAAAATCACAGACTAATCTGGTTAATAAGAGGTACCACATCATTATTAATGTTATTTAAAGTACATAACACTTATATTACTACTAAGTAGGGTGGGACCAGCTTGAATGTCACACTGATGGGGGAAGAGATGTGAATTTGTTAACATGTATACCAGTACAATGTGTTTCACAGCACAATAAACCACTCCCATACATGGGCGCTGGAACCATAGAGCAAGGGGGGGAGGGATGTACCCCCACTTTTGCAGCACTTACAACCTCCCGAATAACATGCAAAATTGTGTCAGCATGCCACTCGCTGATTGAATACAGCAGCAGGAGAGGATTTACCATTCAGCGCTGTTATATTCAGAGTCATTTCCAGCAGCAGGAGAGGATTTACCGTTCAGGCAGGGATTTAGAGCCAAGCCGCAGAAGATTTACCATTCAGGCTGGCAGCCGTTCGGGCTGAAGGTACTGGTGTGTGTGTGTGTGTGTGTGTGTGTGTGTGTGTGTGTGTGTGTGTGTGTGTGTGTGTGTGAGGTACACAGGCTCAAACCCTGCACCTTGGGTGCAGTTAAAAAGAGCCTAAAGTCTCTAGCCACCATCACTTGTGAATTTATGCCTCACATTTTTGTTTTGTTCTGTTCCTCATTAAATCTCTGGTTTTCAGGAGCAGTAAAACAAAACCTTTTATTCTAGCAATTTTCTAAGTTTATAAGATCAGTATTTGAAATGTGCCCCTATTTTGGGTCTGTATTCCACCATTATTGGCTTTGTTCTATATTTTTGTGCTAGGAGGCTGAGAGCTATGGTGATGAGTGAGAACTGAATTCACTAAATGATTGCCATTTAAGTTTGTCTTCCTGTCTTTCAGGAAACTGCTGATGTAGCTTTAGTGGTATGTTGCTCTTACTGTAGTGCACAGTGTTCTGGGTTCAAGACTTGGCAGTGAAATGTACAGTGGTAGCATAACATTTTATGTAAGCAACTTTCCAAAATTATACAAGCAATGCTTACCCCCATTGAAAATAAGTGCCAGAAGCTGTGCAACATGCCTGTGGCTTACACTTCTGTGATTCTGTATTTGCATATACATATATATATATATATATATATATATATATATATATATATATATAAACTATATTGTGTGTAGAAGTATACTGTTATCATTGAAATGTTTCGAATAGGGCAGTTTTGTCGTTATTGGTGCATGCATTTTGCTTCATTGCCTATTAGAAAAATGTTCAAATTGTTATTATGGAAATGTTCTGAACAGGGCAGTTTTGTCATTATTGGCGAATGCATTTTGCTTCATTGCCTACTGGAAAAATGTTCAAACAATAAATTGTTATAATGGAAATGCTCTGAATAGGGCAGTTTTGTCATTATTGGTGCACACATTTTGCTTCATTGCCTACTGGAAAAATGTTCAAACAATAAATTTAAAATACGCTGTAACTTAAGTCTAACAAGTGTGCTGTATTATACAAGGAATATAATTTAATAAAGTCAGGAAGGTGTATCAAAGAACGCATGTATGTTTCTTGTTTTTGTGCGCAAGGGGCCTCTGATTTGAAAATAGCCGAAAGGTAATCTTTATCCACCACTGGCCAGATGCATTCTCTTTGGATGTGGTGTGGGTTTTAATGCTGTTTCAATGAATGTGAGTTTCAAGGGCAGAGAAGTTTTAATGCCAAGTCTGTTTTCATTGTGAGACAGTATTGCTTTGTTTAGCAGATATCTGTTAGTGTTTGTGCATTGTGCTATAAAATGTAAAAAAATAAAATCCAGAAATGCAACTTGGATTTAAGGATGGGCAATAGAAAATGTACTCCAGGATTGCCCCTCATGCCACTAATGGATAGAGGCATTTCCTAAATGCTGCATCCCTTATATGGGTCACCTCAAATTATCTATAGAATGATCACAGTTATTCTCACTAGGGCTAATATGCAATTATCAGCCATGGCATAGGTAAGACCAATCAGAAAATATTAATTCAAGAATCAAGCACCAAAAGGGAATTGGCTAGGCTTAAAAGTCCTCCAAGTGAATCTATGTTGTGGTAGTAAATAGTTATAACAAATTGCCCTTTTTAGATCACTAAGTGCCCCTCTCAACCTCCACCCCCCCAGTCTTCAACAGCTTCCAGTGCGTTTGCTCCCATACCTGCTAAAAAGTATATATACAGTTAGAAAGTTTGCGATGAAACTATTATTCTGTTATTTTTGTTTTAGTTGGATTGCTTATCTGTGTGCTTAATAAAGGATTTTTTGACTGGAAACAGACTGTCTACCCTGCTTGGATTACTTTTGAATACTTATTAATTCTGTATAATATTTCAAATTATATTTTTTATTATTTTTTTGACTTAGGACGAGTTTAAAGTTGCTACTTCTCCTACCTTTATCTAATCTTAATATATGGTGATTAACTAGATATATATGAATTGAAAATCTTTCACACAGAGAAGTTTCTTACACTGTTTCATATGTTTCATTTACATGTACATTGCACTCTGTACACTTTCCCTGCTGGGTATAGCTTACATTATCTGCCCTATGACCTCTTCATGCTGTCCATGCTAACAAGCTCAACAGGTTTGCTGATAGCCAAGCTTGTTTGTTTACTGTGTGTGCTTGTGCTGATCAACATGTTTTCCTGGCCACCAACACTGTTGCTGGCCACGAACATGTGCTTGTATTCGTGTAACCATGATAAGTAGCATGCATATGTGATTAGCATTGCTGGTCATCATGCTAACATATCAACATTGTGTAGGCTTCGTGTGAAGAATATGCAATTGTTGCTGAATCTCAAGATCTGCCTGCATCAGTTCCAGTATATAGCTTGTATATTGTTGGGAGGCATGTTATTGGTCTATAGCTTTTAGAATGGCTTACAGGTCCACGCCTAAGGAATATATAATGAGTACAGTTTTTCATATTTTTAACCAGTTATGTGTCTGTTTGGTATGTGCATATAAATAATTCTTACTCAGGGTTAAGTCTTCGTGTAAAGATGTTAATGCTTTTAGCCAGAAGTTAGGTACTGCATCTAGGCCTGGTGTTTTCCAGCTAAGTGCTTTTCTTAATTTTGTCTGAATTTCTCTGGCTGCTACTTCATCCCATTTCATATCCTCTACATTAGAGATCCTTAGTTTAATTCTTCTATCCATTCAGCATCTTTGTCATGTTCAACAGAGTCTTCATAAGTACTTATCAAAAATGCACCAATTTCTTCTTTTTTTTTTTTTTGGTGGTGTTTCTATTACTATTGCTTTGTTTCCCAATCCTCATAAAATCTTTTTGGGTCATCCATAAACAGCTTATTTTGTATTTTGTCCTTATTTATCAGTATATCTTCTACATTTTTCTGCTTATGCTGAAGTTTTTAGTTTATTATTGTCAATAGTATATGACAGATCTTGACCCTGCATGTTGCTTTTATCACATCTATCTTTATAAGTATTTTTGATGATCTGTTCCCTTTTCCATATTCTTCTACTTCTTTGGCCAGATTCAGTAAAATCTGCAAAGTCTGTTTACACCGTGTGCATGTTGTGCCATGGCATGCATATGTTAGTGCACTGCTTCAGATTCAATAAACATCTCTACAGTGTGTAGAGCTATGCAAACAAGGTAAACAATGTGGCATGCTAATTACAGCATAAGCAGCTGAATTGTATGCTAATGCTAAGTCCAGAATGGAGGAGCTATTCAACAAACTATACAGCAACTGTATGGACTCATTGCTGGTTTTCCCTGCAAATTCTAAAACCTATTGGAAAACAGCCACATTGGAATACAGCCACTGAACGGAGTCTACAGAGAAGCAATGTTAGGGGCTGCTGTTGCTTTAATTCTTGTGTATGTACAACAGGCTGAAGTCTATGCTGCTGCTGCTGTTAATAGACCAAGACCAAGAAGGAGAAAAATTGGAGATTGTTGAGTACTCTCTACACTCTACAGGAACTCTATTATCCCCTGTCGTTCTCAGCTCAGAGCCAGGGCCAACCGAGAAGAACCCATCCCAGTGGAGAAAAAGGTATATGTAGCACTTAGAATCTTAGCTACAGGTACCTTTCAGAGACCAACAGGGGACATGCTGGGGATGTGGCAGGCATCATCATCCAGGATTCTCCATCAATTCCTGAATACTATGTCAGTGACTATATATATTTTCCCCATAATACTGAGGACAGGGCCAGAAATATGCAGGAGTTCTACCCTGTAGCACACTACCCTGAAGTACTGGGTGTCATATATTGCACACATATAGAAATTAAGGCACCACCTGGAGAACAGGGAAGGCTCAACATAAATAGAAAGGACTTCCACTCTGTTAACTGCCAAGTCATGTGTAATGCCAAGGGAATCATTTTGAAAGTGTGTGCTGCCAACCCAGACAGTTACCATGACTCACATATCTGGCACAGCTCTCAACTGTATCAGATGTTCACTAGCGTGGATATCCCACAGGGTCATTTACTGGGGGATGCAGGTTATGCACTGGAACTGTGGTTGATGATACCCATCAGAAGTGCACACACACCCACTGAAGAATGCCGTAATGAGGCATACTCTCAAACCAGAAATATCATAGAGTGTGTGTTTGGGTTGCCAGAATTGTGATTCCAGTGCCTAGATACATCTGGAGGAGCCCTGCAGTACAATCCATGTACATGTACTGAAATATTCACTGCATGTGCCATGCTACACAACATCGTCCTGAGAAAACAGCTTCAGCAGGATCAACAAGGGGAAGGTCACCACAGCCACATGCAATTGAGGAGTCAGAGGGGGAAGCAGCAGCTGCTGTGGGTGTAGGCAGATACAGGTGTGCTCAATATGCCCTCGCATTGGCTAAGAGACAATGTATAGCACACTCATTCATCAGCTAGGGGCTAAAACCTTCCTCCTATGCATATACATATAGTAACATTGATGCCAGGCAATGCTCACAACCTTTACCTACCAGTGTAATGGATGTGTACTCCTAGCTTCAGACAGAGTCAGCCCTGAACTAAAACAGTTGGAACTGGTGGATTTACAAGGTAAGTGTTGTACCTGGAGTGTATTGTTTAATAATACAAAGGAATGGCATATCCTTGCATGTTGTTACTTGGTAATGTAAGCAAGTAAAAGGTGGGTGATTTGTACAGAAATTACTTTAACATGTGACAGCAGAGACTTATATGATTTATATGTAGCCATTATCAAGTAGTAGGCCTCAGGCATCAAAGATTCACACAGTCACACTTCTCAAAAGTACTGATGGTCACCAAATGTCCTCAGTTTAGCACCATACTTTTGTACTTGAAAATCATTAAAGAGAGAAGTTAGTAATTAATGAGTCACATTTTGGTTTCAGGCTTCATACCCTCACAAGATTATTAACAATACCAATGCAAAAAATGTTTGATTCTATCAACTGTCTAACTTTCTAAGACCAATATAAGTCAAAGGTACAATTACCAAATCAGCATCACAAATGCAGATATACCAAGCACTAAGTCAGCAATGCACCCTGAGCATCAGACACAAATGCTATGTATCCCTGAATCCAAAAGATAGAAAACAGGGATATGGCACAGTTATTACCACTTGCACAGGGGGGCAGGAAGCCTACGCTGACACAAAATGTCAGTGAGTGTGTGTGAGTAAGAAAGAGAAGCAAGCAGACATTTGGATAAAGTAACAAATGGCCCATGTGGGACAAAATGAGCTTTAAGCTTCATGACTGAACCATGTAACTGTTGTGCCTGTGTCTGTATGGGTCCTCCAAATAAAATTGGTGTGTGAGTGTCTGCATGAACATAGCTAAGCGCTATGCTAGTTCTAAATCTTGGTATGGCAGACAGGTATGAGTCACGCATGGTAGAGATGGCAGTTCATTGTCGTCATACCCAAACATGAGAACTGGCTCTGCCAGGAGTTGCACTGGCACATCCATGCTCACAGTCAGGTGCACTGATGCTACCCGAATGTGACTGATGTCTGCTGGATAAGCTCTCCTCACTAGTATACCCAGGACCATGATCCCATGGTCTGCCTCATCTGGATGTGGACACCTCAGTCACTGATTGAGCAATGGAAGTAGTGCCACTATGGGAGCATGATTGGGCATGGCCACATTGGCTAACAGCAGATGATGTGGCTGACCTACACCCACAAGGATACCATCTCCTCCTAGCAGATGTTCCCTCACAGACACCGCCCATTCCAATGTGTCATACATCTGATCCATTGAATCAGCAACATGGTGGAGCAACATGCATGTCAGCCTGTGTCACATCTACAACCCTAAGCATTTCTCTGGAGGACCTATGGTAGCATGCCTGTGCCTCCATGATAGCCCTAAACCTATGTAGAGTGGCACAGGAAGAAACACCTGGATCAAATGGAGGATGGACAGTAGGCCTCCTCTGAGTACCCCTAACAACTCTTTAGCATGGCACCTCACCCACATCTGGGATACAGCCCGAATCAACAGGCGCTGAAGCCACAGTAACCACACTTCCCTGACTGAGTGCCCCACCCAACACCTGCTCAATATCTGAGGGCTCACTGGAATGGGTTGGCGTAAGCCTACTGGCTGTGTCTGATGGAGTTACAGGGGATGGCTGAACATCAACCTCAGTGTCAGATTCAACCTCTGCACCCCTCCAACTGTGCCTCTGTTTGGCCATCATCATCATCAGAGTCTGCTGATACTATAACATCAGGTGGTAAAAGTTATACACTTCCACTGTCAGCATCACCTGTGATAATAAGCATCAAACAGAAAGAAACTAATAGCTACACTACTATAGTCAAATCTATGCTAACAAAGTAACAGTGGTGCCACTACTACAGGCAGTACAGCACTACACATAACAGTCCTGACACCCACATCACACATATGGATAAAAGTTATTTATTTCTTTGAACTGCTCATCACCACTGACAAAGAAGCTATTTGGCTTACTATGTGCAGTTGATGCTATGCTTCCCATGGACGATGGTCCTGGAAAAAGTTAAGCAAAAGTTAAGGATAGCATCATCCCAATTAACAGTAACACAGGGGTTAAAACTTTTTGCCCTTTATACGTCCATTAACTATACTGTCAACAAGAACTTCTATGACAAGTACAACCTATGCTCATGTGTGATCAATCAGAATGTGTTATTAACTGTAGCAATCTACAATTTCTCCAAATCAATTTATTGTTAAGCAGAACTAATGTATTGCTGTAAGTATTTTATTACACAAGAGTATTTAACAATTGAGATACATAAGCCTACCTGGACGCTCCTCCTAGGACATACTTGTTCTGCATTTTCCTGGGAGCTGTCTGGATCCCTGACAGTGGACATGAACAATTCATTTGCTGTTAGTAATGGCTCTGCAGTAGGCCCCCCTGGTACCCATATGATCACGGGCCAATGCAGCTGCTCTCCTCCATACAGATGAGATCATGTCAGTGGTCCTATGGCACACCTGATCACATGTCCTGCTGTGTGCATCTACTGATTTCACATCAGTAACTATCTTTTGCCAAATTTGCATTCTGCCATACATATCTCCATGTTTCCTAAAAGCTTCCACAATGACCTGATTCTCAGTGTCACCAAAGGGAGGGTTTCAGGCATTGAGATGCCTGTGTGCCATAGTCCTAGGTGACCTAAAACACAACAGAAGGATAATACACATAAGTATCACATAACTTAAAAATTCCTGTTTCCATATAAAACAGTAAAGGGAGCATTTCACTATTACCCACTGGAGAAACATAAAACAGTCAAGATTTTGAAATATGGAGACAGGAATTGTGTGGTTGTAACATATTACATTCATACACAAAGCAAGGCTAGATGCAAAACAAGTTGAGTAACAACAGCAACATATCTTTGTTTGTGCCAAAACAGAAATACAGCTTTGCTCCCCTCTCCCAAAAAAACAGGTAAATGACACATTTTGTTAACAAACCATCAGTGAAATACTAAAAGTGCTATCAGATGAAGTGTCCCTGAAATTTGTCTACAGGATTAACACAGAACATTCAATTTTAAGCTATTGCCAATCATGTATATCTGTTAAATGCCCTGAAAAACATGCCCATTACCTCAGTACACTTCTAAGTAATGCATAAAGATAAAAGTAGTATTTGCTAATATATATATATATATATATATATATATATATATATATATATATATATATATATATATATATATATATATATATATATATATATATATATATATATATATATATATATATATTAATAAATGTTAAACAGATTTTTCATAATGACATTTCAGCATATGCAGTATATAGCTGAAAAATGCAAGCATACCTTCTCAAGGTCAGTATTCTTCTGTGCAAATATATCCCAAAGTAATAGCCTCTTCAGTGTTCTCCACATAAACAAGTGTCCTCACCTTTAGGTTCCCTATCTACATGGTTACCTTTTTATGGTGTAGGTTCAGGGCTGTGAGCATGGTGAAGATGCAAATGATGTGTGAATTCATTAGAATTGCTGAATCCCAAATACTTGGCTCTCTGTAACAGATGTAAACATAGTGCAGGCATTCCTTCAGCATTTTAAAATACCACCAAGACCACTGATCCAAGAAGTCAGTAATTTTAATGAAACACTTAGCGCCTTGGCTTGCACAGCCTTCCAAGAGTAAAAACACTACAAAACACTCTTTACTTAAATACAACATATTGCACAAGACAATTATTCAATTACGTATACAATTTAAATCACATACTTCCAATTACATTCCTTGTTGAGTCCCTGAGGCTTCAAAGTACCATACTTTAAAATTAAGAGGCTTTCTTTTTTAAAAAGTTTATTTTTTAAGGACACACATTCACGTGTACCAACTTGCAATTTTTCCAGAACACAACCCCTAATTGAATCCGGATTAGAATTATGTCCTGTCATGAAATGGCTCCCAAGGGAACTCTCTAGTTTTTTGTTTTTTATGTCCCTAATATGTTCCTGTAACCGAACCCTAAAACTCCTGTACGTTTCCCCTATGTAGAACCTATTACATCCACATCTCAGCACATAAACTAGCCTCTGAATATTACAACTGTATTCATACCTAGCTGTAAATTTAATACCATTAATATAGAGAAAAGAACTCACTACATTATGACAGATGGAACAGCCATCACATGGAACAGTGCCCTTGTTTGTGCTTAAATTCTGACTAACATTAACATCTGGTAAACAAAATTGGTTATGTACCAGAATATCAGCCACATTCCTAGCTCTTTTATTTGCAATACTCACAAAGTCAGGTAATATAGAGTTCAAAATTTTATCCCTTAGAAGCATGGGTTACAAAGTACTTGCTTTTTTAACTATTTCCTCAGTTATAACATTATAGGTTATCACTAAGAAAACTTTCTTCTGGTCCCCATTATGGATTTGTTTCCACATGTACCAACTTTATATTTCCCACTAACATGGGCATAATGAGAGTTTCCCTGGGGGTTAGAAGAATACCTCATGTCCATTATTTTTTTGTTTAGCTTCCCTAACCAACTGAACATCATAGCCTCTTTTAATAAACATATCTTCTGCTTCTGCTATCTCTCTGTCAAAGCTCATATCAAGGCTACAAAGCCTATGAATTCATAAGAATTCATTATAAGGCAGTACCTTGACCAAATGTTGGGGTGACAACTACTCCCATATAAAAATACATTTTTATGTTCGAATTTCCTATGGAGACTAGGAATGTAATTAAAAGTATGTGATTTACATTGTATGCATAATTGATTAATTGTCTTGTGCAATATGCTATATTTAAGTAAAGAGTGTTTTGTAGTGTTTTTACTCTTGGAAGGCTGTGCAAGCCGAGGCGCTAAGTGTTTCATTAAAATTGCTTACTTCTTGGATCTGTGGTCTTGGTGGTATTTTAAAATTTTATTGTTTGCTTTTTTTAAGTTGTATTTGTTATTCCTTCAGCATTTGTTGCTAATGGATTGCAACTGTGAATGATTACTGGTAGGGAGAAGAAAAACACAACAGCAAATCAGACTGCCCTACTGCCAGTTGGTGTGTCAGGTTAGACTTACAAAGTGTAGATGTAATTTTATTAAGTTTGGAAATGTAACTTAGCACACAATCCACAGGTTCTGTTCATTATTTATTTATTATTTATTGGCATTTGTTTACAGGAAAGTCCACAGGGTCAGGAAGAGCCCATTTTCAGTGGAGGTCTGGGGAGATAACCTTCACAAGGTAGTTAGTATGCATGTACATATTTTTCAGAACAGTTAGTAGAAACAAATAACATAGTACAAAACACAATAGTAAATGCATTATACCACAAGTAATACAGAAAATGCAATTCAAGGTACAAACACAGTTCAAAAACATATAATAGATTAAGCAATTCTATTGCAAAAACAAATAGTAGAATAAGCCAGTGCAGTATTACAAGGCATGAGTATCCAACCTCCCCTTCATTTGTTGACAACTGTATATTATTGCCATTTAATATCCTCACACATTTTAAGGACAAAAATATAGAATGCCTTATTGGCCGCATGTCTCAGATTACTGGTCAGATAAGACAAGAATAAGCACCAAACAGAGAAAGACAGAGCTGCATTTTTGCAAGCAATAGTCATAAATGGCTGTACGATAATACATGTAATGCACTGAGTGCATTACATCCAACATTAATACATGTACAAATAACTGTCACATGGTTTGTTAGTACTGTGGATGATGTTACAGTTGGTTGAATGCAGAATGATTTCAGTTCCCTGCTGAAAAGCTGTCTGTGTGGCAAAGAGGGATAAGGCATGCTTACTGTGCTCTGAAGGCTCATTTCAGTGAGAGTTCAAATCCAGACCTATGTAAAATATTTCATGTGTACTAGCAAACATTTTGTAGGGTTTATCTCATAGATTGTTTTTCTTCATTTCAGCTACTTTTCCCTTTCATTTATTTATTTTTTTGCCAGTGTTTGTGCAGTGCACAGCTTAGCGCAAACAAGGGAAATGGAAAAACCGAATGTCAGGTTTGGGTGTGGTTATCTCATTTGCATGACAGCAGTGCACAAACCCAGACTAGTGGCCCACACAGGAAGCAGACAGAACACCTGCAGACAGGGCATCTGTAAAAGTGTAAAGGTCAAAAAGGACACACTATTGCAATTTTTGCTTTCCATAATGCAGTGCCACTAAACAACATTGCAGGATGATTAGCAAGGGTCATCAACACCTGCAGCCATCTAACACCTGCAGACAGGATGCAGACAGTCAATAAATGAAAACAGATACATTCAATTAATTCTGCTGGGCACTGTGCAAACATGTTAAGTGGCATTGTGTGGCAGTTAACATAGAGAGCTTAAAACTATGGGACTGTCATGCAACTGCTCCTGTGACAGCAGATGTAAGTGTAGGGTAAGAACACAGATGGTCCTGGGTTCTAGTACAGGGTGTGCAACCTACTTTTATTGTTGTAACAGTGCAGTTTGTAGCAATAAACTGAAAAATACACAAGTGTTATTTCAACATTCTTGTGGCAACAGGTATAAGTGTAGGGCTGCCATCCACATGGTCCTGGGTTCTAACACAGGCAGTCCAGACATTTTTACTGTTGTTCCATTTCCCATTATATTCAATCTCACTTATAATACTTTAGATAGTGGAGTTGATATGAATTATATGTATGAGGGATAAGACACCCTTATTGTGTTTTTAGATGTATGACTGAGAGTATACTGTCAGCTATATTTCTGTAAGTATAATTCTGCTATCTGGACTTGGATGGCTTTCACAATTAAATAAGACACATAAACAACTGGATCTATATACAAGAACGTTGTCAGGTCACACACATGCATGTGTAACACATCAAACTGTCACCTATTTATGAATGATTCCTGTGTTTGAGCAGCACTTCTTCTGTGACATAGATGGAAGATCACCGCTGTGGAAAAAAATGTTTTGACCATTATGCCTAAGTTTTAATCCCACACTTTAAAAAACAATTTTACCAGTGTATAAAGCCAAAAACAAATGTGTCAGATCATGACATTTATACCCCCAGTGCATGTCTGCAAACCTAACAGTTACCTTCCAATTTTCAATATATATTTCCAAGCTACAACAGCATGCATCCCCCCCCAAACTAAGGTCAAATGTCACATTGTTAGATATGTCTGGAGTTAGAGGGGAAGGTGCCAGTTTAGGGTACAGAGGTGGGGTGTTCAGGAGTCCAATGTTTTTGTTGGACTGCTGGTAAAGTGCCACAGCCAAAGGCTTCTCCAGGGGGACTATTCTAGCCCTCAGTACAAGTCTGAGGCTTATAGTAGTTTGGCTCAGGCTGTATCCAGTGCAACTGGCATCCCATGCACTAGAGAACAGTGTAGGCATAATTTTAATGACCTACAGAGGCACAAGATGGAAGTGCACAACCAGTGGTTGACTGAGTGTCAAACTGCTGACATCCCACAGCTGTGTAAGTATGATAATAAGAGAATATTTGTAATACATAGAAAGCTAAATATAGGCAAGACTGGTATGCATAATGCTTTTCTTCTCTTTTCTGCTCTTTCCACAGCTAATGCCGAAATAGAGTTTAATTGACGGGCTCATGCTGATTGAATGGAGAGACTGAGGGAAGCAAGTGGTATATATGCAACACATGAGAAGTATTATTGCACCTTTAAAAGTTAAAGCTAGAGTTTTTTTTTATACAGCTGTAACAAATTGGACATGCATACCATAACTGTAAAAGCAAGTATGCATGCATTAGTCTGTAGCACAAACCAACTTTAGGAGTTAAGTACAAGACTGTAGTCAGAGGCTGTGGGCTCAAATACTGTGAGTGACAACTGTATAATACTTAATTTCTTTAATAATATTCCATAAAATTAAACTCTATACAAGTGCAAAAATACCCTGCTAACTGTAATTTTTATAACTGGATCAAGCATATGTGCAATATATGTACATTTCAAGGATTACTTTCAGCAAACTGTAGTTATAGTGAACAGTTAGCACATATACTTAAATGTAATACTTCAGATAAATAGTTGTATAATTGAGTTAATGCATTGTATATCAAAGGTGATGGTACTATTTTTTTTTCTTTTTTTCTCTCACCCCAACTCTTATCTCTTTTTTTTTACTTTCTCTTATGTATTGGAAAAATGTCTCCATGTCATCCATCTGTAACAAATCACTAAATGCTTCACAGCACAGCGAGGTAGGCCAGCCCCAGTAGATCAGCCTACCCCTGCTCCACTGGATCCAGCACTGATGCTCAACACATCTAGGACTCAACCTGGCAGTACTGCCTCTGCTGCCCTGACTCTACCTCTGCCCTCAGGTAGTACTGCCCTGGCAGCTGGTGCTGAGGTACGCTCTGTGAGTAGTGGCAGAGGTGAGGATTTTATCACCTGCCAGGAGATGCCAAGGTTGGTGTGTAGGGTTGTGCACTGCCCCATTTGTGTATGCCTATGCTGGATGGAGAGGCTGCTCTCCCTCATGGTACATAGAAGAAGATGTCAAGCATTCCCTCCACCAGTGGAGTATGGGGACAGTGATGACAGTCTGGTGGGTGAGGACTAGGTTCTCACTGTCTCCATGTTTGATGGGCATGAGCCTGGGTTATCCCCTCCCTCATTCCAATCATGGTGTCCTCCAACCTTTTGTATTTCTCATCATCCCTGTGCCTTATCTTGTATGTTTGCGTTTGCTTCCTCACCTACCCAACTTACCAGACCGAGAAATACCAATGTCCCTAACCCAGCATTCCTCTCTTACTGAATTAAAAAAAAGAAATTGGCACATGTCCCACAAAAAAAAAAAAAAAAAAATACCATCCCATACAAAGCTCTCCATCATTTTACACAGATATATTCTTGACACACTTGATTTGGTTCAATTGGCTATACATCATGATTAGATTGTTGCCACCCCTCTTCCTGGAGGTGGTAGTCTAAATTCAGTTAATATTCTGCACATATTTTCAATTTTCACTGTTGAAGAAATGGATAGCTATGGTTCTTTCCTACCTCCCTCCTGCACATTCCTGTATGTCTTTCCCTTTGTTCTTTCCCCTGATTGCTCCCCATTTCACCACTTTCCTATCTACCGCATTTTAACACCTATAATCTGGTCAAAAAATAGAATCACACACAACACACATAGTACCATAAAACCCAATGGATCCCTTCACTTTTTGGCCTCTATGTTTGCATGGAGTATGGCATCGCATATCAATGCCAAGCAATGGTAAGTGGTGGTACAATGCTGCAGTTACCTCTGTGCAATGCCGCTTAACACTGCTGTGCTATGTCAACACACACACAAACACATGCTGAATATACTATAAAGAATAATGTCATTGCATTATCACTCTTTATTTAAAAGTATTACATACATCTGGATTTGAACCCAGTATGATCTGGGCTCAAAAAAATTTATCAATACAGTTGCACCTGATGCCACAGAGTCAACTAAGCAGCAGATGTGTTTCATACACTCAATACTAACTTTCAGAATTTTAGCAATGAGGTTTGCATTTGCACACTGCTTAACTGCATTCAGACAATGTGTATCACGCATGCACAAACACTTTGCCAACTGTCGTGCAAATCTGCTGCTCACCACTGCACTATGCAAAGTCGCTATTAGCATGTATTAGTGCTATTTATTGTCCATTTACTCTTTATGCCATGAAACTACATGCAGAAACAGAACAAACTGAAGGCCCTATCTAACATGTCACATATTTACAAAACATCCATGTGTTGCCTCCCCCATGTACTGCAGCCCTGGTCTCTCAGTACTTGTTCACAAATATATCAACTATATAAATTAATAACAAATGTGTGATATGCAATGCACATCAATCTGACAACATGCAGAACTACAACTATCTTCACAGTTGGACATGCTTACACATCCATAAACTGACCATGGGAGCTATCGACCCATAAGCTTAACCAGCCTTGTCTGCAAGGCTATGGAAAGAATCATCATGGACCTTATCCACAAGAACATAGGAGACTTTCAAACTCTTGACCCAACCCAGTGTGGTTTTATCAAGGGTAGATCTTACTTATTAAACCTAGTGGACTTCTTTGAGAATGTCACCAAAGCTCTGGATGAGGGAAAACAGTACATACCGCCTATCTTGATTTAGCCAAGGCCTTTGACACTATCTCCCATTTAGGTATCATAGAGAAACTCTTCCCATCTGGGGACTAACACATACATTACTAGACAGGTAGGCAACTGGCTCACTGGCAGAACGCACACTGTCAAAGTTGGGGAGTTCACCTCCACCAGTAGACTAGTTACCAGTGGAGTGCCACAAGGATCTGTGCTGGGCCGTCTTCTGTTTGGAAATGAATTCTCGGATGTCCAGGCAAAGGATGGCCTGTGGCTTGTCAAGTTTGCAGATGATTGTAAACTGGGTACAATTATACAGAGTCTCCCAACGATGTTCACATATTAAAGAAAGGGCTGACACAGACAAATGATTGATGCTAAACTCATGGACTAAAACGTAATGCAAAAAAATGCCTCATTGTCCGCTTTGGCAAAGAAGTAGCCTCTGCTAATTATGATAAAGATAACACTCCTCTAAGCTCAAACCCAGTGGTGCAAGACTTGGGAACATAGGTTGGTAGCAATCTAAACTTTGATCACCATGTGTCCATAGTAGTAAGAAAAGCATTCTACATTGCACACCCATAAATGAGAGCATTGCATCTAAGACCAGGGAGGTCATAGCTCTGCTGTACTTGACCCATATCAGAACACTAATTGAGTACAATGCTCCCTTCTGTATGTACCTCACCAGATACCCGCAGCAACTGTAGAGACCACAGAGGTTTCTGAACAAGAGAATCCAGGGCCTGCAAAACATGACATAAAGACTGAAAGCTCTGTCGCTGTACTCAGTATCATACAGGCTGCTAAGAGGCAACCTGTGTCTGGCCTAGAGAGCAGCCTCAGATCCTGCCCTAATAGAAATGGTGCACATCCGCAAATCAAATGAGACAAGAATACCTCACTCCAGAGATTTCAACCTAGCCTGTGACAGAAACAGAACATGCTGGAGAAACAGATATATCTCCCAGTGATTGACACTCCTCTGGAATAGGCTCCCACTCCATGTGAAGCAGAGCTCCTCATTGACCCTATTCAAGAGCACCCTTGACAACTGGATGGGTGACTGTAAATTCACCCCAGGGGTGGCACCTATGTCTCTCATGGATAGGGGCCGTCAGTGCTGATCACAAAATTGCTCTGATAGCAATGACCGTCTAACTATGTTCAATAAGGGTACTTTGGTTTTTACATGGCTAAGCTTGTAAAGGCCCTAGGGCCATTAGACTAGTAACCTCCTATGAACCTGTGAACCTATGAACCTAGGCAGGCTTCCCAACATCTTCTCTCCAAAATCGACTGCTGATGTCATTCACTATAAGTTGTCCTACAACCGTGTAAAAGTCAGACTTTCCATGGTGCGTGCAAAAAAGACTGAGTTCTGTAGTCTGTGTACTTAGGTAGGTTTTCTGTTCTCACTGTAGTCAAGTGTGTGTGTCTGTGTGTGTGTGTGTGTGTGTGTGTGTGTGTGTGTGTGTGTGTGTGTGTGTGTGTGTGTGTGTGTGTGTGTGTGTGTGTGTGTGTGTGCATGTATCTATCTAGCCAGAACAGCATAAGTGCGTATCCTACAGTTACCACTCCAATCCCATAGATTGACACAATTTTCAGTTTCACATGCCTACACATCCATTTCATGCAGTACTCAAAACATCTTCTCCAATATTTTTAAAAACACTCACAAACTCCTCTTATAGACTTTGTAAACAAAAAGAAATTAACCACGGAGTGATCGTGTGAAAAAGCACATTTATTAAACTTCCAAATGTAAACAATAAAAATCAGAAAAAAATCAATGAAAAAAATTAGCACTTTTTCCCATTAATACTCAGGCATCATCAGAGTCTTGACACATACTACTACATTCCATACTTATAGTAAATTAAACCATTAGTAATTTCCTGCCTATTAATACTTAATTATTCTTTGTTTTAAATTAATCACCACATATTATAATATAAAAACAATTAAATATAATAACATATAATTACTGACCTTTCATAATAAAATTGAAAAATTATGTACATAAAAAACTGTATGCACACATAATGCAAGCATATACTAATGTCAGCTAGAGGGTGAAATGAAAAATGAAAACAACTGCCAAAAGCTCCTGTCATATGCATGTTGCATGAATATTTAAATACATCTAGCTCTTCACTTTAAAATGTTTGAAATGGAAATGTTGTCATTAATTACTGGTTCAGTTTTGGCACTGAGCTACAACTGCCATTCTTTTTCTTTCACTTCTATTTCCAAATCACGCTCCCCACCTCTCCCATTTATAAAAACTCTGACAATAATAAAGAATATACATTTCGTAAAATTTGTGCAACTTGTACTATGCATATAAAGTGCACTGCTCAATTTTTTGTTTCTGATGTCCCTATTATGCTGTACAATTCTATCCCTCATAGGACCATCATTAATAAATTTACAAGTTTTGCAGGCACCACACTTGCACATTCTAGAATTGTAAATATTCTTTACTCTCTCTTTGTCCTTTTCTAAAATTTCTTTAATATTCCTTCCTTTACCGTATGCTATTTTGTGTTTGCACCCCAACTTCTTTTTCAGTTCAGCATCAAAAATGCCGTCCCATAGCATACACAACTTTGTAACCAAATGTGGGGCATCCTGATTATATTGCATTACCATAACCTTTTTGATAGTCACATTTTTCTCCACTTATACCTCCTCTTAAAATAGGAATAAACCTACTTGTTAAATTTTTAATCATCTCGTTTCTTATTTTCAACAAGAAACGGATTGGATAACCACTTTCCTTGAACATACCTATAAGGACAAACATTTCTTCCAGAAATTTAGCATCATTAATAACCTGTCTTGAAAGTCTGACCAGCTGTCCTTTTACAACAATTCTCCTTTGATGATTAGGATGACAACTATCAAAATGGAGAAGCATGTTGGAATAAGTCTTTTTTCTAAAAATACTGGAAGAAAGTTCTCCTGTTATAACATCCTTTTTCAAAAGGATGTCCAAATAATCCATTTCCTCGCTATGAATCCTGTATGTAAACTTCAAAAATTGTGTGGTGGTATTCACATATTCAATGATTTCACATGCTTCTTCCTGCTTTCCTGTCCATAAAACCAATATATCATCCAAAAACCTTAACTAGGTTAATATTCTGGACATTTAAGCAGATGAAAACACGTATCTTGTTTCCCATTCTGCTAAATCCAAATTTGCAAAAACAGGTGCACATTTGGCACCCATTGCAACACCAGATATTTGCCTGAAATATTCCCCTTCGAAAAACAGGAAATTATTTCTTAAAACCATCTCCATCACATCATCTAGTAAGTTTACTTTGACCTGATTCATTAGACTGTCCTGTGATAAACAGTGTGAATAATATTCTAGGCCAATCTCGTGGGGTATTACTGTAAAGAGATTCACCATATCAATGGTCATAAATATACATTTTTGGCCTGTTTTCACCATTCTCAAAAGTTCCAAACAATGACAAGAATCCTTTAATATGTGTGGTCTCTTTTGCAATATTGGTTTTGAATAATTTTGTCTTCAAATGCAGCCAATGGTTCAGTGTTTGAACCTCTAACTGCCACAATGGACCTGAATGAGGGGGGGGGGGGGTCAGTCTGTTTTTTATGTATCTTAGGTATCCCAGAAATTACTGGGATAGTTGAAGCTTCTATGCTAAGATACTCAAATTCACATACTGATATGGAACTCAGTGCATCAAATAACATCATGTCAATTTTTGCATAGGCTCTATTTACTTCATTCCTTGAACCCTTTCGTATGTATCTACATCTCTGAGTAATTCATACATTTTACATACATAATCTATATGTTTCATAATGACTACACCCCCTCCTTTATCTGGCTTCATTGTCCTATAATTTTTGTTTGTAGACAGTTCCTTCAAACAAATCCTTTCATCACATGTAAGATTGTCATATTTTAAAAAACTCGACCTCACCACTTGCCTGAATTCATTCATTTTCACACATACGTTCAAATATATATATATATATATATATATATATATATATATATATATATATATATATATATATATACCAAAGGGTTATTTGGTGGTATAAATGTACTTCTTTGCTTTAATACAATTTGGTCAGACATAGATTTTGCATTCTGATTTTGAAAAAACAATCATAGGTTCAATTGCCTAGTGAGTAATTTCAAATTGATAAGTAACTTCACTACATCTATCTTAAATTAAGGAATGAAGTTAAGTCCTTTGCTCAACAAAGATAGATGCATTTAATTTACATAAAAATCCCTCAAGTTGTATATTAAACTGCTCTGACAACTTATTACTTGCGTATAAACAACATTGTCATTAGTACAGGCATTTACATCATTAGATTGGAATTTCTAATACACACGTAGGCCGAAGTCATCTCATCCTATATGATACAGATTACTGTGGCATGGCTTTCAGTCTATTGACATACAGCATGGCGTGGTTTGTATGCCCTGTGTTTTCTTGATGAGAAAGCCCTATGGTCTCTCCAGCTGCTGCATGTGTCTGGTGAGGTACATGCAAAAGGTAGCATTATACTCTATTCGTGTTTGGGTTAGGTTCTAGTAGAGTGCTGTTATATAATCCTCAGATCTGAATATGACAGCATGACTTATGATGTGCACAACATAGCCTTTCCATACCACTGTGGACATTTAGTGGTCGAAGTTCAGATTGCTACATGTGTTCCCAGGTCTTGCATCACTGGCTTTTAGCATAGTGGGAGTGTTGCCAATGCTGTAATTAGCAGGGAATTCCATTTTACAGAAGGAGAAAATAAAGACATATTTTTGAATTTATGTGTAGACCATGTGGCTTTGTCACCAATCATTGGTCTGTGTTAGCCCCTCGCATAGTATGTTATTATCATTGATGGTCTCAATAATTGCACCCAATATGCAAAAATCAGCAAACACAGTAAGCCAAAGGATGTATACTTTAGCATGAACTTTCATGAAATAGATTCCAAACAGCAAAGGGCCAAGGACAGATCCCTGGGGTGTACCAATGGTGACAGGACTACTGCTATAGGTTGATTCACCAACTTTCACAGTATGTGTTCTGTCGGTGAGCCAATTTGTTACCCATCTAGTGATGTAAGGGTTACTCCCCAGCTGGGAGTGTTTCTCAATGATACCTGCGTGGAGGATTGTGTCCAAACTCTAGGCCAGATCAAGATGCACAGGATGAAGTGGCTTACCTTCATCTAGGCCTAGCATACAGAATCAATGGGCTGTGACAACATCATACATCGCCTATAGTGTGACTCAGCATATACACCTTCCTGACATGGTTGAATACACACTTCAACACACCCACCACACAAACTGTTCCCATAGAAGGATGTACATCAACATAAATCCATCTAAGTTGAGGGGGGACAGCACCCGATGCATGCATGTATAGACACATCCTGACTCTCCTCATCTCTGAGGTAGATCACTGACACATCCTGACTCTCCTCATCTCTGAGGTAGATCAACATGTGATCATGGACCTTTTCTAAATGGACACCAGTAATATCCCGGCTATGTGCAACAGAACTGTGTGAGTTGTTAATGCTATATCATGTCTGTTATATCTGTTAAATGTCCTTAAAGAGGTAATTGAGGACATGCATGATGTCAACACTATCATCCTTTTGAACTTGACAGGTCCAAGACATTTGTCACAATTCCGCACTGAGGTATTCACTCAGCACTGTGGCCATAAACACCTATATCACCAAATGGGTAGACCAGTGGATCACATTCATGGCATCTAAATATGTTGATATGTGTGAAGTGACCTATAGCTCAGGTCTAGTGATCAGGTCCATGCATCAAGGTATTTGCTAGGCCATTTCCTATCCATTATTTAAGTCACAGATGTCATGAATGACTTATATACTGTGTCCAAACAGCTGTCTGAAGGACTACAGATTGTGGGCAATCATTGACTCCAACTGTGATATTAGCATAATGCAGACAGTATCGAGACACACCAAAGATTGCTGCCACAGCAAAGACAACATCTGCAATAAAACAAGAACATGGGGGGATTTGTTACATCATGAAAACCAACACACAACCCAAAGATAATGTAGAGAGCACATCCGGTGAGCAGACCAGTAAGTATGTGAACTGTGTCCTGGGGTAGATGGTATGTGGAACATTCACAACCATGTGGCCACAGTGCTGACTACTTCCTTGTATGTAACACAGCTACTGAGTATGTGAAGGCATCCACATCAAATGCCATAATACCTCCATAGTTCACAGCCTTCATCACACCAGTAACTGAGTACAATGCACCCTTCTTCATGTACCTCCCTATACATGTTCCAGTGATGTGAACTGAACTGTACCACCTTTGCCACAGTGCGTTGTGACACAACTTATTGGCCATACCTAGGTATTCTTTTTGATGCATAAACATTACTGTCTGATGGTGCGGAACCCCCATTAAGTTGTTACACCAGATGCATGTGTGGTATGTATTCCAGTGATACACACAGTACATAAATAGCTGTTTGACAACACTGATGGCATGGGTAATATTTGTGACAGTGTGGATTGTATTTATATATATATATATATATATATATATATATATATATATATATATATATATAATTTCCATTCACATTGCCAAAAGTACAGTTCTCCGAACTTCATTTTGCCTGGACCATAACTCCGAATTTACACTTCTCCAAAATGGCACTTTGCAATCACACTGCAGTATGTATGAACAAATATACTGTTATCACTGTAGTGCAATCTTGGAGTTAATATATATATATATATATATATATATATATATATATATATATATATATATATATATATATATATATATATATATAATTAGGAGGAGGTGTGGGGGTGCAGGGAGGCTTGTCCCCCCTGCAAACATTACAGGAAATTAGTTAATGTGGTTTAACTCTTTTCTGTGTTGGCAAAGTGCCGTTTTGGAGAAGTGTAAATTGGTTATGGTCTCGGCAAAGTGTGGTTTAGAGAACTGTACTTTCGGCAATGTGAATGTGATCCATATATATATATATATATATATATGTATATATATGTAAATATATATATATATATATATATATATATATATATATATATATATATATATGTATATATATATATATATATATATATATATATATATATATATATATATATATATATATATTTATGCCATGCACACCAGTTAACTAGCCTGTATTGATCATAATATGACATACAGGTATAGCAGTGTCCCTCCTAACACCTCCAGCAGATGTTACAGTGTCAGGACGGTGTGTGTGATTAGCCTCATAGATAGCTGACATGCCACAATAGTTGTACAAGTGTGTTTGTGCAGAATCATCTCTGATCATTCAGAATCACATATAGTATGTCAGAGACATGGGATTACTGTTGGTATTATTCTGATATTGTCCATGATATATCATGCTTATTTTACTGTTGTCCATGAATCTTTACCTGTGTCCCACTTGTTGGAGACCTCTGCTGAGATTACACTCATATTTAGGCAAATCAGTTTGTAGAGCTTCACAATATGCACACTACCCCAATTGTATATAGCATCCCTGATAGATGTCCTTAGAATGGTTCATGTAAGGTCTCACAAAGACCTCTTCCCCACTTTCACATTGTGTGACAGTCACATAATACACATTTTCACTGTGCAGTCCATACTGTACCATATTGATATGTGATTGGTGATGCTGCTACAACTGTCTTCCATTGATTGACATGTCCTCATCTGCTCATTTGCTGTACTTTAGGTTGTTTCACCTGTCCTCTTTCCTTGTGCTCGTTCCTACAATTCATCTCTGTGTCCCTTTCCAATACATAGACTTCCCCTGAATGTTTTTACATGGCAGTACATTTACCCTTACAGATCATTTACACACCTTCAGTACAGAATACCTGGAATCGGATTTCACAATACTCTGCATTGTATACACTATCCTGTACTGTGTTTGGAACATATACATAACTATATGTTAAGTCCTGGAAATCATTTTGGCATTCCGTGCAATCCCGCTAATTTATTTTGCTCTGAGGTAACAAAGTTTGCTATCAGTTTTGCTTTACATGGCTTCCTGGCTGAAAACACTGTTTCCAGCCACAAAACCACACTTGTTTATGTTTAAACATGGTATGCAGCATGAATATGTAGTTAGCACTGCTGCTCACCACACATCACTGTGCATACATGTAAACTCCATGTAGGCTTTGCGAAAAACCTACATGGAGTTTACTGAATCCCAGGGTTCTCTTAATTGCTTTATATTTCTTTGTTTTCACTGCTTCCATGGTGGCATTTTACTTGTTCCCTTCCCTCCCTTTTGTTTGGTACTCTAAGTTTTTGTGGTAACAATTTGTCTATTATTAGTTTAGCTCAGCAATAATATATTCTATTTACTTCTGTTGTATTGCATGAATTTCTCCTAATAGTCCTGATTACTATGTTCATCTGTTTTATCAATCTTCTAACATTTTGAGTCTAATTTACTTTCGCTAATCTATTTCTTTCTTCTGTCTTAATATGTCTAGCCACGTATTAAATCAAGCAGGTCTTCCCTTACATCATTTTCTTTTCAATTGAGAGTCTTCTTTGCCCTTTGTTTCTTGTGAGTAATCTACAGAAAGTTCTAGAAACTCAGCCAGTGTCATATACTCTTCAGATGCACTCTGCTTCATATGCTGCTGCTCCATATGTGAACCCTTTGGTCCATCTCTCCACAACAATACTTGTGTCAGAGTTGCCACTCTTTCCTGGTCCTTCCATTGGTGTGCAACTTCAAATGGATTTTCATACCAGTCTCCTACAGAAGACTGTAGAGCAGCAGCATGTTTCAAATCTTCTTCAGATGCCTCCTGCACCACCTGTTGCTCCTTAATCTGGGGACCTGTAACTCCATCATACTGCGAAATTGCATCTGCTGGATTCTCCACACTAAATCCTTCACTTTGCAGATAATCCATAACTTCAGTTCTATTTGTTTTAACTTCTGCTTTAGCAATCACATTTTCTACATTCCCCCATTGTTTTCGTAATTTTTGTATTGTGAAATGAAATATCATCAGTGAGTTGTCCCTGGTGCCAAGTGGCTCCCCTCACCTCCGATCCCCATACCATTGTTGTGGCAAGTAGATGAAAATGGCTTTTTGGCCATGTTCAATACATTGGCATAGTGGAGTTGGCTGTACTGCTCTACTAGACTGAGTGAGTTCTTGAATCACTTTGTATGTAGATGCCTTTCTGGAGGCAGTTCCAGATAAGAGAGCACATGCTTAATTAGCATAGACCTCTCCCCCAGACTAACACATTAACATTCAGCATGGCAGCGGATCCTGCCCTATGTGGTGCTGCACATCTTCACGCTAGAGCAATGTAGAGCAATATGTTGGGGCAGTTACTGAATAGCAAAAGATTACTGCGATGTGCAGATGAAGGGGTACATATCGCGGTACCTTCATGAATGCCCCCAAAGTATATAAACAAAGTCAATATATATTTTCAGATTAATACAATGGGTTTAAACAACAGAGTTATTGTGTTTTGCCTCAATTAGTAATGAAACTATACAATCTCTAACTGACATTAAATAACTATATACACTGTTTACAAGGCATGCCTACTTCTTATAACTAATACACAACAGTGTGAGTGATTAAAACTTCAGGTTGTGTTCTTTCGTTTGTATGTGGCATCGCATAGACAAATGCAATACTTCATGAGGTATCTTTGTTATATTTTTCTAGGACTATAACAAATTTTGGCCAAAACCCATAGCTTATAAAATGACATTTCCTTCTCATTTGCAAGATACTGATTTCTTTCTCATTAACTATAACGGTTATTTTAATAACTGCTGAAAAATGAAGGTAAAAAGGCTTCTTATTATATTTTAGCAGCTGCCAAAATCAACAGAGAAGTGGTAGTCGGACTCTGCCAACACATGATGGAATGAGAAAATTGACAAGTACCAAGTGCTTCATTATTATGAAATTGCCTGTCTATAGAAAATTAACAAATTCTTGAAACTTAGTCAAAAAATCAGAATTTTAGCCACATTATAAAAATATTTCCACTTTTAGTCAGCTTTTTTTGCATCACCAGCTTAAAATATTAAACTTATTCATTAGCCTTCCAGTTTAATATGTTGTATGAAGAAACTCAGTAAAATAATTTATCAGAATGGAAAAACAGTTGTTTGGCTTATTGATTTTAGTACTAAACCTTTGTTAACATGAGTCACGGTTTGGTAATTAGTCTCATTTAGAGAAGTTCACAATGATTCATGAATTTATATTTTATAATTCAACATAGTTTCATAAAGCCATGATAGTACTGCTTTGGATTTTTTGTTGCATAAGATAACTGAAAAAAATTTACTATTTCTAAAAAATGTTCTAGTTCGGATGATATAATGCCATACATTCCAAACAAAACAAATTGTCTAACACTTTGAATCCAAATTCAGGGTCAAATTTATTAAGTTACCAGAACATGTGCATGGAGGTGTAAACATCACATTACCTTTCCTCTATTCAGCAACCGTCCTTACATGGTGCTGCATATTCCTTTAAGATGAAGACTTGCACCACTGCAAAGAGCTTGCCTCACAGCTGTACACAATCCTAATGAGGTATTCTAGGGTGAGAGGTATATGCTAATTAGCCATATGCCCTTTCCCTGGAAGTGCCTTCAGGAAAATATGTCAACAGCTGAGCGATTCAAGAAATCACTCAGCCATGCACATCAGCATGGCCATCCCCACCAAGTTGCAATATTGAACAAGGTCAAAAAGCGACGTTCAACTGCTTAATGGGAACATGGTGTGGGGAACCGCTAGACTCCAGGAATTACTCTTAATCATAATGTCATAATGGCATTGGAGTTTGGGGTGGGGGAACCAGACAACACCAAGAATTACTTTTTAAATTGCCATAATGGCACCAATAGTAATACAGGGATTTGGGGGTGGGAGGAACTGCTGGACACCAGAGATTATTTTTTAAAGTGCCATCATGGTATCATCATCTTAAAGGGGATCTGGGGGTCAGAGGATACACTAGATCACCAGGACCTTATAGATATGTGCCATAATGGCACTAAAGCAGTACAGGGGTGGGGTGAACCACAGGCGGGCAGATAGTATAGGGACAAGTAAAGAGACTGTGAAGTGTATGTGCACTTGTGTTAGTGTGTTTGTGTGTGCATGAATGTGACTTGAGGGGATGTCACTGTCTAGATGAACAGCATGTTACTACCATGGCATGCAGATCAGCCATGATCTGCACATCATGGTAGTAACTGGGATCCTAGAAACATAAAACTTAGCTGATAATGAGGTCTTACCTCATTGTGGCTAATATATCTGAATCACAAACAGGCATGTTGTGGTAGAATGGCCCTTCTTCCATGAGCTGTACAGTTCATGCTAGGCACTTTAATTAATTCCTGGGACAGTCTTTTTCATCAAACGTACACATACTTAAAATGCCTTGTACTGGTAGTAATGCTGCATCTTTAGCTTAAATAAATCAAATCAAATGAAATCAAATCAAAAAGTATTTATCTTTCTATTCAATTATTTTAGCACATGAAGAACATTCTACAAACCCTACAGTAAAACAGATTGGAAATATAGGAAATAAACATGCCTGTAGCTCAAGGCATTAATGATTATGCTTTACAGTATAAGACTGTATTAATATAGCTAGAATCTATAGGATTAGAAATAGAACATTGTAAATAATTAAATATAAGAGAATTTCATTTTACATTATATTAATTAATTGATTTGTGTCTCTAGTAGTTTTATTGTTGCATAAATATTTACAGTATGTGGATTCTTCTGTTTTGCTGTCTTTGTTATATCAATCCACTGAGCTTTAATATGGAATCCAAAGCTTACTATTCAATATCAGTTAATCATATTACACTATTATCACATGCTTTAATATGTTTTTAACAAAAATAATTACCTTTACATTTTTGCAGGGGGGCAAGCCCCCCTGCACCCTTCACACCCCCTGATAATTAAATATACCAACTCCGAGATTGCACTACAGCAAGGAAAATGGTAAATCTCCCATTCTACGCTGTACGCTGATCTCAATTTGAAGTGTTCTAAGTTTCAAAACTTCAATCACACGGTCTCAGCCATATGTGTTTCGAAGTTTTGAAACTTTGATAAAACAAAGTAGAATATTATTTATCGTAACAAAATGTTTTCACCTGTGAAAGCTAATTAAAATTATACTATATATGTGTGTGTGTGTGTGTGTGTGTGTGTGTGTGTGTGAGTGTGAGTGCGCGCACGCGCGCGCGTGTGTGTGTGTGTGTGTGTGTGTGTGTGTGTGTGTGTGTGTGCATCCCTATCAGTTAATCCAGTTTTCAGAAGCTTAGAATTCATATGATCAAGATCATATGATCGAGTTTTTGAAAATTCAAAGCTTTTGAATGGAGATCGGGGTACAGTGAGAATCAGGAAATGTACTCTTTTCTTCACTGTAGCGCAATCTCAGAGTTGGTATATAATTTGGATGGGGTGTGGGGGGTGCAGGAGGGCTTGCCCCCCTGTGTAAATGTAAAACAAAGTAGATTTTTCTGGGTTTTTTTTGATATTCGATTTTTCTGAAACTCGATCATATAGTCTCATCCATATGAATTTCAAGTTTCTGAAAACTTGAACAGCTGACAGATCTATATATATATATATATATATATATATATATATATATATATATATATATATATATATATATATATATACATATATATATATATATATATATATGAAATATTTTTGCAGTAGTGTAATTTTAATTAGCTTTCACAGGTGAAAACATTTTGCTACGATAAATAATATTTCCATTAACATTTTAAAATGCTGTCATAGTTTAAGTGTATTGTATTCTCTAAATTGTTTGATAAAAGGATTCCTAGATATCTAAATTGTTTACAATTCCAGTTATAACTGCATTATTTTCTATTAAATGAAGGTCTTCTGGATTCTGATTGAATAAATCTGTGTTTGTTTTCTTCATTAAAGTCTTGAGGTTCAGATTTCTTTATAAAAAAATGCTGATGTGATAATGTAATATTTATGTAAGTCATACCAATGTAGCATTCACAAAATGCACTATTTTAGATAGTTATTACTTGTTTTGATTCCCTCTTTATAGGTGCTTAGTCTTATTGAGATTGACAGTGGTTCCATTTTCATGTCAAAAAGGAGTCGAGAAATAGGACAAACAGGTTTTGTACTGCTTCTTCTATTTCTTATATTAACTGTTGTGTTAAATAAACACCTAGTTTGACACAGGTTTCTGAATTAATGAACAATATATACACACACACATATGATTCCATGGTGCATGACTGAACTTATATAACACTGAATAGA